>NW_007792103.1:0-1780 GCF_000696425.1 Galeopterus variegatus
CCATCTCTAGTGTCCTTAGGTATGTTCTCTCCTTTTGAAAGTTCAACATATTGTTGTGGTCCATTCTTCCATTTGTCCTTCCTTCCTTCCTTCCTTCTTTCCTTCTTTCTTTCCTCCCTCCCTCTGTCCCTCCCTTCTTTTCTCTTTTCCTCCCTTCCTTGAGGTAAACAAATTTGAGACATTCTCTGAAAATGCTGAGAAAAAGAACAAAGATGAAAATCAAAAGAGAGAATATGGTTACAAGGCATTTAGATTGGATATTAAATCTAAGCATTAGTAGCATAAACAAGGAAGAAGCAAAAAAATGAAAGCTGGAATAATAAAAACAGTTGAAAAATACTTTTTCTGATTTAAAAAAACAACAGCAAATTCCTAAGACCTCACACTGTACACAAAAATTAACTCAAAATGGATCACAGACCTAAATATAAGAACTAAAACTATAAAACTCTTAGAAGAAAACATAAGAGTAAATCTTTCTGACCTCAGGTTAGGCAATGATTTCTTAGATACAAAACTAAAATTACAAGCAATGAAACAGAAGAATGACAAGCTGAACTTTACTAAAATTAAAATTTGTGTGCTTCAAAGGATAACATTAAGAAAGTGAAAAGACAACTCACAGAATGGGAGAGTATATACTTTCAAATCATACATCTTACAAGGAACTCATATCCAGAATATACAAAGAACAATGACAGCTTAATAATAAAAGGTAAATAATCCAATTTTTTAAATGGTCAAAGGATTAGAATAGACATTTTCCCAAAGAACAAACACAAATGGTGGACATGAAAAGATGCTCAACATTAGGGAAATGCAAATAGAAACCACAAAGAGATACTACTTTACACATAGTAGGATGTTTATACTCGAAAAGACAGAAAATAGTTAAGTGTTGGTGAGGATGGGGAGAAACTGGAACTCTCATACATTGATGGTGCTGAAGCCACTTTGGAAAACAGTTTGGCAGTTCCTCAAAAGGTTAAACACAGAATTACCATATGACCCAGCAATTCCACTCCTTGTTATACAGCCAAGAGAACCAAAAACCTATGTCCACACAAGAATTTGTACACAAATGTTTATGGCAGTATTATTCATAATAGCCAAAAAATACAAAACAACTCAAGTGTCTATAAACTGAAGACTGGATAAGCAAAATGTGGCAAATCCTTAGAATGGAATATTAATCAATAATAAAAGGAGTGAAGTACCAATACATGCTTGAACATAGATGAACCTCAAAGACATTATGTTAAATGAAAGAAGCCAGTCACAAAAGACCATATATTATTATATTATTCCACTTATATGAAATGTCCAAAATAGATAAATCCACAGAAACAGAAAGTAGACGAGTGGTTGCCAGGGGTTAAAGTTTGGGGGAATGGAGAGTCACTGCTAATAGGTATCAAATTTCTTTGGGGGGTGATTAAAATGTTCTAAAATTAGACTGTGGTGATAGTTGTACAACTCTGTAAACATAAATAAACCATTCAATTGTAAACTTTGAATGGGTGAATGTTATTGTATGTAAGTTTAGCTCCATAAAGCTGTTTCAAAAAGAAGGAGTCAGAGCATTTATAACTATCGTAATGCTTTAAGTTTGAGAGGCCGTGTACCAGAAGTTACAATGGATTTTCATGCAAGCTTTTAAATGCCTTCCCACTCTCTAAATCCAATAGCCCTTTAGCTTTTTATTTGCCTTAATTTCAACAGACACACAGAGATATGAGGGAAATAGGCTCAAAAGATAGGCTAGGGCCAGCCCGGTGGC
>NW_007792104.1:0-508 GCF_000696425.1 Galeopterus variegatus
CATGCACATCCATCAGAGCAAACTCATCAGACCAAACTCATCGATCTAACTAAACTCATCCTACCAATCTTAACGATCAAATAAACGCATCACCATGCTCATCGATCTAAGTAAACTTATCAGACCAAGCTAATTGATCTAAGTTAACTCATCTGTCAGAGCTAATTGATGTAAGTAAACTCATCAGACCAAACTGATGGATCCACGTAAACTCATCTGACCAAGCTCACCGATCTAAGTAAACTCATCAGACCAAGCTCATCAATCTAAGAAAACTCATCAGTCCAAGCTCATCGATCTAATTTAACTCATCAGAACAACTTCATTGATCTAAGTTAACTCAGGATACCAAGCTCCTCAATCTCACGAAACTCATCAGACCAAGCTCATCGATCTAACTAAACTCAACAGAGCAAACACATCGATCTAATTAAACTCATCAGACCGAGCTCATCGATCTAAGTAAACTCAACAGAGCAAGCTCATCGATCTATGTAAACTCATCATA
>NW_007792104.1:1266-1780 GCF_000696425.1 Galeopterus variegatus
AGCAAACTCATCGATCTAATTAAAGTCATCAGACCGACCTCATCGATCTAAGTAAACTCATCAGACCAAGATGATCGATCTAGGAAATATAATCAGAACAAGCTAATCGATCTAGGAAAAATAATCAGACCAAGCTAATTGATCTAGGAAAAACTAATCAGACCGAAGTAATCGATCTAGGAAAACTAATAAGACCAAGCTAATAGATCTAGGAAAACTAATCAGACCCGAATAATCAATCAAGGAAAACTAATCAGACCCACCTTCTCAATCTAGGGAAACATATCAGACCCAACGAATCGATCTAGGAAAAATAATCAGACCACCTAATCAATCTAGGAAAACTAATCAGACCAAGCTAATCGATCTAGGAAAACTAATCAGACCAAGCTAATCGATCTAGTGAAACTAATCAGACCGAAGTAATCGATCTAGGAAAACTAATAAGACCAAGCTAGTAGATCTAGGAAAACTAATCAGACCCGAATAATCAATCAAGGAAAACTAATCAGAC
>NW_007792105.1:0-1780 GCF_000696425.1 Galeopterus variegatus
CCACCAGCACCGCTGCATGGGGCTGATGAGCCCCAGCAGACACATGCCCGCAGCAGTGCCCAGGGAGGGAGACCAGGTGTGAGACCACACCACTGAGGGTCAGGGGGCCAGGACCCAGATAACTGAATATTGGTTCTCGGGAACTCTCTATGGCCAGGGGTCATAGCAGGGTGCTCCAGAGCCCTGCTCCTGCCCAGACAGGCCTGGGCTCCTGGGGCTCCAGCCAGTGGACTGTAGCCAGAGAGGGCTGAGGACTTCCCTGCTCTGCCTCTGACCCTGGGCAAGGGTCAGCCTTTCCCCTCTCTCTGTCTCTCTCTCTGTCTCTCTGTCTTTCTGTCTCTCTCTTCCCTCCCCCCATCTCCGCTCCTGCCCCTTTCTCCATTCCTTCCTTTCCACAAATATTTACTGAATACCTTCCAGTGCCAGGTACGAGACATGGCAAAGTAAGGATGCAAAACTATTTAGACATGGTCTCTTCCAGTGAGATGCTCCGAATCTGGCTGGGAAGGTAGATATGCAGACAGACGGTCGCAGTGCACAGGTTGGTGGTAGCACCTAGGAAGTTATAATCATCTCTGTCTCAGGGAGAAGACGACAGCGGCTCTGGGGAGGGGCTGCGCCTCCGGACACACCACACTGCCTGTGTACAGGGACTAGACTCACACAGAGCTGACACGTGCAGGTTAGCAACTGCACCCTCACCCACCCCTGGAACTATTCCTGATTCTGGACCAAACTGATCCCATTATACAGAGCAACAACGAGTCTGCACAGCTGTGCAGCCGTGGACGGTGCCTCCTTCAGTGTGGATCTCACTTTGCAGCTGTCAGAATACAGGCAGCTGTTGAAAATCATCCTCAGTCCAGGGCTCGCCTCTCTGGGGGCCGTTTGGTCTCTCTTCCTCCAAAGGACCCCACACCCTCCTGCTGCCTCCGGATTCCCAGGACCACACATTAGGCTCCCTTCGTGGCTCTTCCCTTCCCTGAACGTCCACTCAAACCTGCTCTGTTTCCAGATTCCCTATGACTATCAGGACTACAGGGAAGAGAACTGGGCATTGCTTCTGACTCTTCCCAGTCCCCCCACTCACCACCACCTGCACCCACCTGCAAGCAGGTGCCAAAACCCTACTGGTTCCTTTTGGGAAGGAAGAAGGAAGGAAGGGAGGGAGGGAGAGAGGGAGAAAGGGAACAGCTCTGGATGGTACGATGTCGAAGGGTACGGCCCTGAGGTGAGATTACCTGGATACAAATGTATAATTTCGCCACCTCCACTCACTGTGACTCAGAGAGATTTCCTTCCCGTATCTCACTTCCGTGATCTAAATGGGCTGATATGAAGATCAAACAATATCTCATAAATGATGACCCACTTATCTCTTTGCCCAGCCCCTCATTCATGATAGGGAAATGTCAGCAAATGTTATTAGGCCATTTGCAGCCAGCAAGACACACGTGTGGATCCACGCTCTGCCACTTACTAGCTAGTGAGCTCTGGGCAAGCTGGTCTCAGTTCTCTCTGCTGTGAGAAGAGCAGTAAGTGTGGTGGAAGGGAAGCCTCTGAGAGTGGAGGCCGTGTCTGCCCCACAGGTGCACCCAGAGGCCTCAGTGCAAGCTGGCAGAAAGAGTGCACATCAGGAATCACCTGACCCTACTAGTAAAAGCTTTGCTAAAAGTAAAGCTACCAACATAAAATCCCATCAACATAAAATATAGTAGGCACTCAGCAAGTACTACCTGAGAGTGTTCCTACTCCAAAGGCCACCACAGGGGTAGACTTT
>NW_007792106.1:0-1780 GCF_000696425.1 Galeopterus variegatus
ACTCACTCATTAACCCCCCCTTCCCCAGGGAGAGCATTAATCCATTCATGAGGGATCTGCCTCTATGACTCAATCAGTTTCTAACACTGCCACATGCCACATTGGGGATCAAATTTCCACATGAGTTTTGGAGGGGACAACACATCCAAACTCCAACAGAAGGCATAGATCTCATGATCCAATCACCTCTAAAAGGCCACACCTTTCAAATACTGTATTGAGGATTAAGATCAAATATGAGCTCAGGGAGACATTCAAACCATAGCAACACCTGAGGGGGAGCTCCTTTATACTGAGGGTTGCTGATGGGATTTCTGGCTCCCCATTAGGCCTCTACTAATACTTGTCTGGTTTGGGAGGTTAAGAGTACCCTGTAACTGCTTCTGTCATGGCTTCCACTGACACTATGGCACAGAAGTGGTCCCATTACTTTTAGATAGTGGTAAAAGTCCCGACTCTGCCCTAGACCTCCTCTGACACAACTTACTAGGGAGTGAAGGGTACCCTGGATACTGCTGGGTTCACCTGGAAGTTCAGGCTCTCCGCATGTTCACTGATTCTGGCAATGTCTTGTTCCCACTGAGAAGGGATGAAAGTCCTAGCTTTTCTAACAAGCATTTGCTGATATCAAGCAGGTGAAGTGTGGTTATAACTTTAGGAGGATGGAATTCTAGGCTCCCCACTAAATCTTTGTTGGTTGAGATGAGGTAAGACTGCAGTTTTTCCTGTGGTGTTTGGCTGGAACAGATCAGTTACTTTATTAAAGTTTTCTGTCACTCTAGGTTGCCCTTTGCTGCTTCTTTGCCTAGAGAAAGCAAGCTTTGGTTTTAGCTCCTATTGTACCTGTTGGCCTTTCTGGGTTTCCTAATTCCTCAGCTAGATTCTTTTATATATATATATATATATATATATATATGGAAATAAGAATGTCCAAGGAATACATTATCATGTCATTCCTTGAATCCTGTGTCCTTATTAAGTCTATCTTATTCTTTACACTTTCTCAAGTCTTCTTTTGTTTATATTTGATGTCCAGGGTGTTTAGCTGTATTTAGCAGATCGAATAGAAAAAGTATATGTATTTTATCATTTCAAAAGCAGAAGTCCCATTTTACTTTTTTTTTTTTTAAATTTACAAAAAATTCCTTACATATAGTTTTTATACTGAAGCGAATTATCAGCAGTGATAAGCAAAACTCAGGAGGTAGTCTTGGTCTTGGCCCCCAGGACACCTGATGACAAGGACCACACTCAGGGAATGAGGCACTCATGTTTGCCCGGTTGTGTCCTGCTATGCTGTAACCAAGACACTCACCCAGATATCATACAGAGCCAGCCATAGCTGCACACTTGCCTTGTTTCACACTGCAGTTACCGCACACTGCTGTAACAGAATTTTCTATTCTACTTCTCCCTTGCTGTAATTTTCCACCTTGAGACAGTCATAACCACATAAGATCATAAGATCACTCCTTTTGCTCTGTTGCAAAAAACTGGAAATGCTATAATACAAAAAGAACCTGGAAATGCTAAGAGTTAAAAATAACAGCCCTGCTGTGTTTGGGGCTCTGCCTTTGGATGAGAGTTTGCTGAGCCAATGCCAACATATCAATAAAGTCTGTTTCCTGCCACAAGCCTCGGTGTTTCCTGCCTCTCCCTGTGAGTTCACAGTAGCCCACTGCAATAGTAGAAGAATGGTATAATCATAGGAAGAAAATCCTTGAGGATGCAAGAACTGGCATTCTGAGGACAACTGTAAGTTTTGGACTTTCATGAAGTG
>NW_007792107.1:0-1780 GCF_000696425.1 Galeopterus variegatus
AGGGAGCTCTGTTTTCTTTTTTCAAAAAGTCTACATTTCAAATGGTTCCCCACTTCAGACTGAATTTTCCCCCATAACACAGAATCTTACAGTTCAAAAAAAGTTCAAGAGGTATTTGCTCCAACCATGCCATTTCTCAGATGGGAAAACTGAGGCCCAGAGAAGCCTGCTAACTTTCCCAAGGTCACATGCTAGTAGTAAAGGATGGTCCTGGGACTTATAGGCCCAGGCTTCTGACTCCTGAGCCAGGGCTCTTTCAAGGATTCTCAAACTGGGTTCCACAGCCAGTGAAAGTTTCCTACAGAAGTGTGTGGTGAGAGATTGAGGGGGAAACTACGTCACTGGGCAACCCCCACCCTTCCTGCTTCCATCCCACAAGCTCCACTTTTACTGTTTTGTACACTGACCTTCAACTCAAGTAGATTCTGCAAAAGGGTTCATCCGCTGAAAAAATATTTTTTTGAAAGCCGCTCAATTATATCACAGAATTTACATATTTTCTTCCCTGGAAAAGTTCTGCTCCCATGGAGAAAAGTTCACTTTTTCTTTGAACCACATCTTCCTCCTCTCTAACAGATTTTTTACATGTTCAGAAAAACAGAGGCTGGAGCTCTTTAACAGCCAGCAGTTAAACTGAAAGGCCCGCTCACTCACAGAAATGAGCTGGGTGAGTCAGGGAATCAGTTAACAACTGGCCCAGATGTGTAATCTCATGCTTATTGCTTAGAAAAATGTCACTTAGAAAAATGCTGCCATATGAGGTCACTTGATAGAAGCTTGGAGTGAGGGTGCAGGAGGGCCCTGAGGTGGACCGTCCCCAGGAAGCAGGAAGGAAGGGGACAAAGGCCAGTGACACCATCTAGAGCCCAGGTCCAGGGTGTGGGGGGGTGGGGGCTGCTGGCAAATTATGCCCTTGCTCACATGTCTGATTTTAAGCTGAAACAGACAAGATCCAAAGCCAGGAAAACATCCTGTGTTGACCCCCAAAGTGACAGAAAGACAATAAGAAACACAGTAAAGCAAAATGCACAGCCTTTGTCCATGGGGATGCTGGGCTCTCCCTGCAGTGGGTCATGGCTTAACGGAAGGGCCAGGAGGAGCTGATTCCTCAGAGCGGAGGGACAAAAGCCCAGACTTGATACTCAGTGGCCTGGATTTGAATCCTGCCTCAGGCACTCACAAGCTGTGCAACCTTGGGAAAGTTACTTCTCTTCTCTGAGCATACTTTTCGCATAGGTAAAATGAAGATTATAATAGTACCTACTTTATGGGGCTAGTGAAGGATTAGAAAAGAGGAGAGCTTTGCTCCTTACAATGTTCCTGGGCCAAGAAAATAGTTGCAGCCACTATTTATTAAGTACCTACTAGGTTCCCATCTGCAGACTCAGAGCCTGAGCTCCTTGCCACTCAGCTGCACAGTCTCTGTCTACCAAGAATTCTACCTGATGCTGGGGGGTGTTCAGAGTAGGGCTGTCACCACTGTAATCTGAAGCCAAAATAGATTTGAGTAAGGGGACACCCTAGGAGACAGTCCTTGTCATAAGTGACTGTGTTTCGCCAGCTGCCAGCACACAATAGGGGCTCAAGAAATATAAATAATGACTCAATGGTGGTAGAAATTAATGAAAGAATAAATGCTGTTGAATGTATCCTTCTGGATGGTGGGAAATGAAAAAAAAACAAACAAACCAGGAATTCATGAATATAATGTTGAGTGAAGTAAGCCAGATACAAGAGAATGTTCTGTGTGATGACATTTGTATAAAGTCCTAGAACAGGC
>NW_007792108.1:0-1779 GCF_000696425.1 Galeopterus variegatus
CAAACTGAGGACTCTTCAAACCAATGAATGCACCAGAACAGTAGAGATTGGCTGTGCACACGAGGCACTGACAAGTACCTCCTTTAGAACAAGGACATAAGGGGCCAGATTACAGAGCATGCACACGCAGGCTGGCCCTCCACTTTGCAACAAGCTGGTGACACCTTGCCTTCATTTGGCTCATCCTCTCATCTCCCGTCATGATAGACACAATTTAGCCTGACAAAATTTGATATGGTGATCTTACCCGAAGGGATGAACTGATGAAAACACAATGTGCTACAAGGTTTTTTGGGTGGAGGCCAAAATGGAGAAGCTGGCTCTTAAAAGCCAGTATTTTTTGCAGTGTGGTATGACCTGAGCAACAGATGTGAAATCTGGATCACTAGAATAAGAAACAAAGCACGATATACTCAGTCTATGGACACACGAGTCATTTTGAAGGAAAACAACTTAGGAAACACTTCAATGACCTTTTTGAACCCTGCTCATTCTGCTTTGGGCCAAATATCCAAATGGGGTAACACACACACACACAAGCACACACAATAAATCACTTTTTTGAGATGATACAGTTCAATAGCTGGTTGTCAGTGAATTGTGTGTGCACACACATGCTTTACAGCCATGTTTTTGGATTACATAAAATAGAGAACATATATTCACTACAACTCTAACTAACCTAATGTGACTCAGTTTCTCTTTTGCCAATAAGCTGCCTCCCAGTCAAATGAGTGTTTTCCCTCCAAGTTACCTCTTTGGAGCATTAAAAAGTTTTCCAACATGGATGCTACCATTTACACCATCTCGAAATACCTCTTTAGAAACTTCTTCTTGAACCAGTTTACAAGTCACAAACAAAAATGGATCTTATTCTTTTCATTCCAAATATCTTTGGTAATAGAGCATAGCTACAATGCTAGAAATATAAAATGATCAATGCAAGTTCACTGTGTGCAATTAGGAATACACACAGGTCCAACAATGGGACATCTTGGTAAAACATGACTGTAAGTTCAGACACACAGACTGTGCGTGTGTTTGACTCACACAAAACATTGAACTACATATGAAAAATAAGATGCCAGAGTTTGCTCCAGATGAAAGAAAGATGAGATCTGATGTTGTGAGCGTTCTGACATAAACACCAGGCTCGCCCTAAAGGAATCTCAACTTGATACGGTCTTCCTGGAGGGCAGTTTGGAAGTATGTCTCAAGAACCTCAAAGACGTTCACAGCTTAAAAAGTTTCTCCATAAAGATTCCATGGAAATAAATAAGCCCACAGAGATTTTTGCATAAGCGTGTTGTATTGTTTATTTATAACAGATGATGTCTAAAGGTTGAGAGTGGTTGAAAGATTTTTAAAAATAATACTTTTCACCATGGATATAATGTTAGTTGTAATAAGAAAGAAAATGATAAAATTAATTCTAACTCATTTTTTTAGTGTGACACTTAAATTGCCCTTACTTTTTGCACCTGACTCCTTGTACATTTAATTAGTTGTTATCAATTCATTTATGATAGGGTCCTTTGGTAGAGATTTATATATTCTGCACATAGATGACAATATACTCTTGGTCCTATTAGATTATAAATCCCTTCGTGACTACTTCAGTGCTTTGAACAAATAAAGTATTGATAGATATTTTCATTGAGTTTCTGTGTGCAGTTTTCAGTCTTTACCTCTCAGTATCTCATAAAGATCGAACAAGCCTTCTTCAATGACATCCTCGCTGATTACTGAAATTCACTGAAATTACACTAATACTTGGAA
>NW_007792109.1:0-1779 GCF_000696425.1 Galeopterus variegatus
TAATATCTGGTAAAGATGGTATGGAAGCATAGGGCTTTTTCTGGGTTGAGTCAGGCTACTGAGCTGTAGCCTCAGTTCCTACACTAATGATTACATAACTGTGGATAAGTCTCTGAGATTTCTCCTAAAGGGTGGGAGGGTTGAAGTACCTGACCTTTAGGCTGCCCTCTGCTCCCCAATAGTCTGTGTCTGCCAATGAGTTTCCTTCAGAACAACTGTCACCTCTGTCAACAAGCACCTAGCTTACTTGTCACTTGATCCAGAAGTTACTCCATTGAGAGAAATCTAGAGAAATGTTTTCCCATTTGAGGATTTCATCGTATACAGTGCCCAACACTATGGCAGATAAAGAATAAATATTTTAGTAAATAAATGACCACCATAAACCAGACTACTTGCAAAAGGGCCTTAGAATCTGGGCTACAAAAAGGCTCTGAAAAGATTCCCTTTTCTAAATGATACAGTGATTTTCAATGAAAGAGAGCTCTGTCCTGGGACTCTGAAAACCTGAATTCTAGTTCTGGCTCTAACAATAGCAAGCTATGTGATGTTAAATTATTACATCTTCTCTTCTTATCTTTAAAAATAAGTAATAACTAAAGAATTCATAGGTTGTATCTCTAATTCAATCCAAAATATTGGTGGTAGAAACAAAAATGGTGGTCATGTAAGAAGGACTGAGATCATGTCTGGGATCGGCAGGAACTTATACCATGATCAATTAGAGATGCCCTTCATGGACACAGGAAATGACAAAGATGACACACACAAAAGTTATATATTCACGGTTTTTCTACTAGATATACTTTAAGGAAACTTCCGACCAACATTTTATTATGTTATGAAGGAGCAAAATCCCTCTTAGATATAGGGTCCCTTAGACCCAGAATATCAGAAAGCAAATATCTCTTGGCCAGTTTTCATGTCAAGACCTAAAAGCAAACCTGAAATAAATAATGTAGTACTGAAATCCAAGGAGAAAGCTTTGCCAGCCTGGGTGGGAGACCTAGATAGAGGTAGTGTTAAGGGTTTCCAGCCTGAGTAGAGACTGCAGTGAGTGTCAGCCAAAAGGGGGCGGCAGAGGCCCAGCTCAGCAAAGTGGGTCAGATGAACTGAGCTAGTCCCTCTGCTGCTACTCGCTGTTGTAGATGCCAGCTACCAGGTGAGTACACGAGGGAGAAGCCTGATGCTTAAATGACAAGGCAGGGGTGGTTTCAGCCAAGGTGCACTTGTACCATGCGGAGAGAAAACTACGGCTTTTTATTTGCTTTTAAATCATTCCCCTCACCATCTTGAACTTCCTGACCTGGACCAGCAAATTCACTCTAAGCAGGAACAGTAAATTGCACATCTCTCGCTGACCTGGGAGGGCTGGAGCAGAGCACCTGGCTATTTTCATGTAACCCCCTGCCAGTGTTTATTTCTGCCTCTTGGAGGAAGGCTTGTTAGGGAGGACAATTAACTCATCAGCTACTATTAGCAAGGCTTAATGACTGCCAGGTTTTTCTGGGAAATGGCAAATCTCTCACTGCCCTTCCCAGAAAAGCCTTCCTCCTGCCAGGAGGCTGTTTAATCAGAACTACAAACAATCGGGAATAAGGGGAAAGTAGTCGTATTAAGCAGTGTCTCTCCTGTAGGGAACCCAGTGGTTGCAGAGAAAAAACACAGAGTAAAACCTGCTTGCATCTCAATGGGGTGTAGAGACTGACTTTCTCCCACCGTGTAAGTACAAGCTGCTCTCTCAGTCTTCTTGATGACTGCTCTCTGATGCTAATCTTG
>NW_007792110.1:0-680 GCF_000696425.1 Galeopterus variegatus
ACTAGCTAACAGAATACAGCAACACATACACAAAATTATACACCACGATCAAGTGGGATTCGTCCCAGGGATGCAAGGTTGGTTCAACATACAAATCAATAAATGTGATACACCATATTAATAAAATCGAACACAAGGACCATATGATCATATCTATAGATGCTGAAAAGCATTTGATAAAATTCAACACTCATTCATGATAAAGACCCTCTATAAGTTAGGTATAGTTGGAAATTATCTCAACATAATTAAAGCCATATATGATAAACCCACTGCCAATACCATCCTGAATGGGGAAAAGCTGAAAGCTTTTCCTTTAAGAACACGAACTAGACAAAGATGCCCACTCTCACCACTCCTATTCAACTTAGTGTTGGAAGTACTAGCCAGAGCAATCAGAGAAGAGAAGCAAATAAAGGGCATCCAGATTGGAAAAGATGAAGTCAAACTGTTTCTGTTTGCAGATGACATGATCCTATATATCGAACAGCCTAAAGCCTCTACCAAAACTCTAGGAGTTGATAAATGATTTCAGCAAAGAAGCAGGATACAAAATCAACACACAAAAATCAGCAGCATTTCTATTCTCCAATAGTGAACATGCAGAAAAAGAAATCACGAAAGCTTGCCCTTTTCCAACAGCCGCCAAAAAAAAAAAATACTTAGGAATTGAGTTAAAC
>NW_007792111.1:0-1779 GCF_000696425.1 Galeopterus variegatus
GCGCAACAGTCATCCCCATATAGGATCCGAACCGGCGGTGGAAGCACTGCTGCGCTCCCAGCACCGCACTCTCTCGAGTGCGCCACGGGCTTGGCCCCAAACAACCCAATTTTAAAATGTCTATTTCTCCATAAGGCCATAAACACATGAAAAAATGCTCAACATCATAGTCATCAAGGAAATGCAAATAAAAACTATAATGACACAAAACTTTAGGGCCGGCCCGTGGCTCACTCGGGAGAGTGCGGTGCTGATAACACCAAGGCCCCGGGTTCGGATCCCATATAGGGATGGCCGGTTGGCTCGCTGGCTGAGCGTGGTGCCGACAACACCAAGTCAAGGGTTAAGATCCCCTTACCGGTCATCTTTAAAAAAAAAAAAAAAAGAAATAAAACTTTATACACACTAGAATGGCTATAATCAAAAAGATAGATAAGTTCTGGTGAGATGTGGAGAAACTGGAAGCTTCATACACTGCTGGTGGGATTGCAAAATGGTACAGCCACTTTGAAAAACAGTCTGGGAGGTTCCTTAAAAAGTTAAAGAGTTCACTTGAGCCAGCAATTCTTCTCCTAGGTATACACAACAAGAGAAATGAAAACATATACCTACACAAAAACTTGTACATAAAAATACACAGCAATATTATTATTAGCAGAAGGGGAAGAACAACTCAAATGTCCATCAACTGATAGGTAAACAAAATATGGTACATCCTCACAATGGGATATTATTCAGCCATAAAGAGGAATAAAGTTCTGGTACATGCTAAACATGGATAAACCTTGAAAACATGATGCTAAGTGAAAGAAGTCAGTTACAAAAGATCACATATTATATGGTTCAATTTATATGAAATGTCCAGAATAGGCAAATCTATTGTCTCCATATAGAGAAAAAATAGTTTAGCAGTTGCCTTGGGCTGGAGGAATGGGGAATTTGGAGTTAAAGTAAAGGGAGTTTCTTTTTGGGTAAAAATGTTCTAAAATTGATTGTGATGATAATTACACAACTCTGTGAATATACTAAAACCACTGACTTGCATGACGTGAACATGAATTATCAACAGAAGTTGTACAAAAAAAAATAGAAAAAAAGAATGCATAGTATGATTTCATTTACCAAATGACAAGAACAGGAAATGCTAATCTATGCTGTCAAAAGTCAGGAAAGTAGGTACCCTGGAAGGGATAAGGAGAGTGACTGGAAGGGAACACACAAGAGGGCTTCCGACATGCTGGTTACGTGGGTTAGTTCTGTTTGTGAAAATTCTTCAAGGTGTTATGTAGTCACGATAAGTGCAGTTTTTTGTATACTTCGCCAAAAAGTATAAAAGTATATTTTATGATTAGCACCTAGATCATTTAAGTGCCTAAATATTCTAGCCTATATCAAAAATCAAAATGGCAACCACACTCAGAAGGTCACCTCCTATGTAAACTTAATAGGAGAAAAAGGTACTCGGGAGCGCATTGTTGATGGCAATAAAATAGTACTGTCTATAAGTTAAGAAAACTTATGCAAGGCCCAGTATCAAAAAATTAGAAGTGGGCCAGCCCAGTGGCGCACTGGATAGTGCGCCGCTTGGGAAGCGCGGCGGCGCTCCCGTCCGAGGGTTCGGATCCCACGTATAGACCGGTTCCCGCTCACTGGTTGAGCGAGGCGCGGGAGCAACGCCGAGGCTTGCGATCCCGTTGCCGGTCCCCGGTCCGGTACGGGGGCAACACTGAGGGTTGCGATCCGTTGCCGGACACGGAAAAAAGACAAAAGACAAAAAAA
>NW_007792112.1:0-1779 GCF_000696425.1 Galeopterus variegatus
CAGGCATCTCAGCAAGGGAGCCAATAGAATAATCTCAGGTCTACTCTATGCAAATATCTGCTCCAAGCTAAACCCAACCCTTCAATTGCCTCTACCTTTTCCTTGTTAATTATGTAAACTGCTTATCTTAATCCCTGAATCGCAACTTCAGCAGCTCTGATAACAGACCATTTCCACACTTAGGGAGCTGAGTGGTGCCACAAGTGCTTGTCGTGGTTGCACTTGTTTGTCTGTTCCTGTTTTGTTTTATCTGCAGCTGGAATCTCTCTGCCTGGAACTGCCACCCATTGGTCTAAATGTCATACCTTGGAGCCACATGAAAGGCGTGGGGCCTGATCTCTCATGTCATTGTTAGGTTGACAGCTCTGAGCATCCCTTCCTGGTGGTCTTCACAGTTTTGTTTCCCTTCACTGTGCTGGACATCCCCCCCTTAAATCTGCTGCAGTTTTCTAGGGTGCCCTTCAAAATGAGATGTCCTGTTCACCCACTCCAGCAAGGCCTGACCAGACAGAGGGGAACACCTCTTGGTGACTGCCCAGGCTAGTGATGTGAACATCCTAAGCAGTACAAGTCTTGATGGCAATGTGCTGCCAGCCACCGTCTGTCATCTCCATCATCATCTCCCACCCTCTGTCCTGGTTTGCTTTCTGCACAGGCACTCCATGCTTGCTCTGGCCAATATGCAGCTGTGGCTTGGGTGCATGGGGACCACTTGCTGCTGTGCATCCAGGGCGTTCTTGGCCTCCAACTCTGCCATCCATTGTGTTTGCCATCCCTCCTACCTTTCAGATGTCGAGACTGGATGAAATGTCTTCCATCTTTGCCTCAAGTCATTGAAAAAATGCCAAATACAGCACAAACTGCAGACAGTGCACTCAACCCTGCTCCAGTGACCTTAGGGTATGGCTATTTGACATGTTCCCGATGCTCTTATGTCCTAGTCTATCCTCAGCACAGCACTCACCATGGGGTGGGACCACATGTTCCCACCTTTGTATCCCTAGCGCCAAGCAGAGTGACAAGCACATGGCAGGTACATAAGACAGGTATTGGTTGGACAAGATGCTTGTCAAGTATTTTATTTTAAAATGTCTTCTAGTCCCTAAGGATGATACAAACACAGTGGTGATGCTGAGGCACAGAGAGGTCAAGGGACTTGTGTAGTGGACCAGTGATGCCTGCCTCTCAAAGCTCCAGGCCAGGCTCTGACTTCTCCAGTTCTTACCTTCCTTCTTATCTTTTTTCTTGAATTTCCTCCTTTCTTATGGATTCATTAATCTGCTTTCCACTCTTGTTCCCTTTTTGTGAACAATAGTTTTCACCCACCCACCCCCTTCTCTTTGGATCTCGTGGAAATGCTAAAAGTTTCCAATTTTCCACGGCTCTATCCTGCAGTGCCTGGTGATGACCTGCACCTCTTGGCAGCATCCCTAACCTTCACACAGCTCTTACCTAGCCCCTGTTTCTCTCCACCTTATCTCATCCCTGAAATATCAGAGTTTGTATGTGAGTTGCCTTATTTGGCGGGGGAACCCTGTGGGGAAGAGAAGAGTCAGGTGGTAGAGAGCTTGGGTGCAGAAGAAAGGAGATGGTGCAGCCAATGCCCAGTTCCTTTCCACGGGACAGGAGTAGGTGTCGATTTACCGAGGAAACACTGCCTTCTTGCTGCCCGGGCATACTGCAAAGCCCACATTCATTTCTTGCCACAGCCACCCAAGCGATCTGGGATCCTACACAAATGTGCCTTCTGGACAGGAAGTTTTTAGGACATTTTTGAGA
>NW_007792113.1:0-649 GCF_000696425.1 Galeopterus variegatus
CTTGAGATTTACTGATTTTTGGTGGTGTATCTTCTTGGTTTCTTGCATTTCGGGTATCTCTTTTTGGGTGCTTGTTCATTTTCGCAGGAGTTTTTTCTCGAATCTTAGACCTCTGATTCAATAGGTGGCGCTAATGAGCCTTGCAAAACGTTCCTGCCAACTGTTTGCCTGATCTTTCTTTCTTTATTTATTTCTAAGTTTCTGCCTCTTTTAGCAGGGCCCCTCCCCGCTCTGTGTGCAAAGGACAGGGCTGGGGCGTGTCTTCTACAAACCTTGACTTTCAATTAAGTCATCAAAGTTGTGCCCTGACCCGCCCTGCCCAGCAGGAGTCCTGACTCTCCGGCTTGGAGTGAACTACTCAGGGGAGGGTCCCTCAGCATACAATTCCTCTTCAGTGTAGCTCGGGGAGACTCCGGTTACCCCTTTCCCCACCAGAAGTCAGTTAGGGGCTCTTCCAAACTGAGCACCCCAGAGATGGAATCTGCCTCTCGGGAAGAGGGAGTTTATCTGTGGCCGACGCCCAGGGTGTGGCGGAGAGACGATCTGGGCGGGCTCCTCTTCCCTGCCCCCCCGACGCTGGCCGGGGGCTCCCTACGCTACTCGCCAATAAGCAAATGAACAATAAAAAGAGAGAGAAAGAAAGAAACAA
>NW_007792114.1:0-1779 GCF_000696425.1 Galeopterus variegatus
TCAAAGTATTATTGTGACTGTAGTTTCATAAAAATATATAATCCATACTGGAGTGGTGGATATGTCTGGATGATGTGATGGGGGATGCTGCTCTATTCAGTTGTTCAGGGATAAAGGCTGGTGGAAAATTGCCACTTTTTATGGCTGTGATGATGGAGGAAGAAAAAGAAGATAACTCATGGGATATCCTTATAGACCAGACATAAACATTATGTGTATCACATTTATTTGCATTCAGTTGACTGGAGCTCAGACACATGGTAGCACATAACTGCAAAGAAGACTAGGGAATTTATGCTACACAAGGAATTGAAGGAAACAAGCTTTGTTTATAGTTAATCAGTCTCTGCTATGAGAGATAAATGTTACTCTAAGGCTGTGTCAACTACAAAGGTGGAGTTACTATTTTCTGTCATGGGGAACACTATCGGAAGGTTATGCTGGGAGGGGAGCATAAACATGGTTTTATGAATGAAATATTTGATATTCCTTTTAGATTTCCAAATGGTGCTGTTTAGTAGCTATTTGAATACAGAATGTAAATTTCAGAGGGACCCAGGCTACAGTTATACACTTGGAAGTTATCAGAATATAAATGTTATTTAAAGCTCCCAAACCACATGAGATCAAGGAAGTGTGATTCAACAGAGAGGAGGAAAGATCAAAGACTGATATCTTAGTCACTTCAGCAATAGGAGGTGCGATCTTTGTGGTTATGATGAGAACTTAGTAGAAAAAACTCAAAGGGGAAATCAATTGAACAGGAGAAGAGCCAGGAGTCCATAGAGTCCTGAAAGCCAAATGAAAATAATGTTTTAATGATGGAGGAGGTATCAACTGTGTCAAATACGTATGAACGGTAAAGCCAGGAAAGTAGGAAGAATTGACTGGATTTAGAAAGATGAAGGTCATGGATTACCTTGGAAAAGCAGAGTCTATGGAGTGAAGCGTGTGTAAATCTGATTAGAGCAATTCAAGAGTCAGTGGGTGAGAGACAGTAAATCTACATAATTCTTTCAAAAGGGTTCACTGTGAAGGTAAAGGAAATTTGGGAATACAGGTGTGATGTGAGAAAGAAATGAGTAAAGTGACTTTTTTTTAAGATTGGCAAAATAATAGCATGTTTTAAGTTAAAGAGAATGCTCTAGTTAGAAGGATGAGCTCATGGTACTAAAGTAGCGGAGAGGTTCTCATTGTTTGTGTTACAGAATTTAGTATCGTGGTACTGTGTGTTTCATCTATATTTTTATTAAATTCACATCATGAAACTGATTTCCTCAATACCAAAAGTCATATTTATGTGTTCCGTTTTTAGAAAAGGTGAAAATGCTAATTTGATAGGGAGTATGATGTCAACAAGTCTAAAAAGAAAACATACAAAACTAGTAGAAAACAATGCATTTTAGCCAATGTCATATCCAAATGAAAAACTATTATTTTCTCTATATTTTGCTATATTGATGCTGTTTAGATATTCCATAGCAGTCCTATGTTGATTTATACTACTAAAAGTTTACTAATATAATCAAAATAAAACACGAAATATGGTAGACAATTTAATAAGTTATGATTAGGACCTATTTCAGGAAAAGGAGGTTTTAGAAATGTAGCATAGAGGCAAATATACTTTTTGTTTGTTTGTTTATGAAAATAAATAATGATATCAAAGAAAGCTCATAAAATGAAGTCAGATTTGATAAAAACTTTTTAAAGAGAATAAAAGGCATTTTGTCATATGTCTGGATAAGAAGGTATTTAAAGCTGAAATGAAAAAAAAAA
>NW_007792115.1:0-1779 GCF_000696425.1 Galeopterus variegatus
TTTCTTTTTAATTTACTTGCTTACAAATCGTCTTTCCTACTAGACTATAAGCTTTGTGGGGACCTGCACTTGTGGTTTACTGCTGAATCCCCAGGGCCTACCCCAGGGTCTAACACATACTGGCACATTCAGGGTGCTCAGTGAATGACTGTTAAATGAAAGAGCACACACTCACACGTGTACACACGTGCACACATGTGCCCATGCACACACACAGACAACGTCCACACACCAAAGTCCTCTGCAGGCTTCGGCAGCTTGGGGCCTGCAGATAGTTCGAAACTATCTGCAGGTTGCTCCTGAGCAAGTGGGCCTGGACCTTCTTGACCCCCTCCCACTTATTTGTGATCCAGTTTGTGAAAGCCTCCAGTGTTCCTGCTGTGTGGCCCCACTGGGTGAGCTTAACGTCTCTGTTCAGTTCTCTGCTTCAGTTTCCCCGCAGAGGGACAGTGTTAACTTCTTGGTGACCACCTTCCTTGGTGATCCATGAGCCCATGTGCCAGCTTCTCGTGGTCTATCAGCGACCTCTGAGGCTCATAGTGTGGAATGTGAGATGTGCCAGGTCATCTGTGGCTGCAGCAGGAAGATCACAGGAGCCTGGGGGGACTTGCCCGAGAGTGGGGATGGAGAGGGACTTCTGCAAGGGGCCATTGCATCAGATGGCCTTCCTGCTAAGGGCTTACTCAGGGCTATCGTCAAGTCCCTGGGAGTTGTCCGAAAGTGGAGGTGGGGCCTGAAAAAGTCAGCTGGGTGGCTGGCTGAAGAAGTGGTGTGGGCCCAGCCTTGGCCCAGCCAGTGGTGGGGAGACTGAAGAGGGACAGGCGGGCCTCTGGGCCAGGGAGCAGGAAGCCCAGTTCAGCCAAGGAAAGCAGAGAGCCCTCTTGCCGTCCCCCTCCTCCTCTTCTCTCTCCTCTTCCTTCTGCCGATTTCTCCTCCCCATCTCCTCCTCTCTCTCCTGGTCTGGCCAAGAGAGCTTGGAACTTTCGGCAAACTTTCTTTGGGAGGCTGGGGACTGAAGCTCATTTTCACTGAGGCTTTAAAAGGAGGCCATAAAACCTGTGAGTTCAGGTTTCTGTTAAACGTGTAGCATGCAGAAGCTGATGATAGCCTATGAAAATTCAATAAACCTTGAAAACGGCATTTGAGGTTGATATCTGTAATTTAAAATAATGGATACCAAGAAATTGTTTCTCATTTGTCTTTACTGCTGAGATTGTGACACTAAAGAGACTTCATTAGGCAAAGATTTATTTTTCTAAGAAAAAAAATAGTGCCATTTATCTCAATCAATGACAGATGCAGAAGGTGGCTGATAATTGTGTTTAATAATACCCAGCCAACAAAAACCCCAGTTCTCCACAGTTCAGGAAAAGTAAACAGACCCACAAAAACCACTTCATGGGGGAGAGGTGCGGAAACCCAGAGCCTCGCTCTGACATAGAAGTGCCACTTGTGGTTTGTTAAGCAGCACATCTGGCTTGTGGTATTGTTTAGAGATTGGAGAAGGAGGCAGGAGGGGACTGACAATGTGGCTGGGTCCCAGGCCATGTCTGGCCAGAAGCCTCCCTCTCTGCAGCCCCCTTCCCACCTAGGATTCTTGAACTGAAGCTATGGGGTACCTGTGAGAGACAGCCTCTTTTAGGCCAGTTACTGGCTCTCAGCTCCCAAGATGGGCTGAGATTGTCTGGAGGGATTCCTGAAGCGTATGTGTGTATATGTGTGTGTGTGCATGTGTGTGCCTTTGTGCGTGTATGTATATATGTGTATTTATGTGTGTGT
>NW_007792116.1:0-1779 GCF_000696425.1 Galeopterus variegatus
GAAGAAAGAATTAGCAAACTTGAAGATAGATCTGTAGACAGTATGTAGTCCAAGGAACAGAGAGACAATAAAATGAAGAAAAATTAACAGAGCCTCAGAGAAATGTGGGATACCATTAAGAACACCTGTTACTGGCAACAGGCTGAGCTTGCCCTCTTGCACTAAGTAAATGACCTGAAAGCCCAAAAGTTGCTGCAAGGATTGGAAGCTTTATTCAGATAAGTGGCATCTGGGGGATGACCAGGCTAAAATCATCCTGCCTTCTGATGTCTGTTCTGGCGCTTATAAAGGGGAAGAGGTGGTGTGAGAAATGCCCTCACCCATCCAATGCCAAAGGATGGACAGGAAGACACAAGGTACAGTGAAACAAGACTTTAATTATGGCCTTGTGAGGTTTGGGTGTCTGAAGGGTAGGCACATGGAAAAGGGCTGTAAAAAGCAATTCGTTTCCTAGTACGCAAGTCCCTCCCCCCGCCTCCTCATTGGCTGTGAGTACTATGGGATGCACAGTCTTCCTGGATGGTGCCTAAAATTTATTACCCCCTTGCAAGGAATTCCTTTGTCTGGGGGCTCAGGACAAGCCCTCAAAAAGAAAAAGGCTGCCTAAGCCCTGTGAAGGGTCATGGGATCAGCAGAGGGTCTGAGTCAGAAGTCAGGGTCCCATGATGGATTGGATACTTTGGCATCCTGGAGTCTGCAGTTGGTGGACTCGTCAGCTTTAAACCCTTGATGTTATCTCAGGGTTGGATTCCTTACCTCCTAGGAAGAACTCAAAGACAATAACCTCAGTCAAACATCACTGGAACATAAAAATACTTGACTCATTCCTCTAATGTAGATACAGTTTTCCTTTAAACAAGAAAGTGAGTTAATAATTAGCTAGGGTGCTTTGCCTTTCTCTTGGAATTCCTTTGTTTGCAGTTGACTAGGAAAGGTAGGAAAAACAAGAAAACTTAGTTTCAGTTCTTAATTTTAGGTGTGCAACATCTAAAGTAAATCAACATAAGAGGGAGTAATGGGAGATAAACAGAAATAAACTTTTCAGAAGGATCCTGTTGGTGCATGACTTCATTCCCAGGCAGTTTCAGCCACGTGGTCAGTTTTTTAATTCCTCTGCTAACTTCAAGGAATTGATGATTATCAGTTCCAAAGTTAATGGCTAACTGAAATTTTCTGCTTGGTCTTAGTTATCCCAAAGATGGCCATTCTCTGGCTAAGGTTCCTTTAACACAATGTGCGTGTAATGGGAATATCAGGAGAGAAAAGAGAAAAAGGAGTGGAAAAAAATTTAAAGAAATAATAGTTGAAGAATCCCCAAATTTACTGAAAAACAATAATCTATACTTCCAGAAAACCCAATGAACTCCAACTATGCTAAATGCAAAGAGTTCCACAGACAGACATATCATGGTAAAAATGCCAAAAGACAAAGACAAGGAGGGAATCTTAAAAGCAGCAAGAGAAAAACAACTCATCACTTACAAGGAACCCAAATAAAATTAACAACTGACTTCTTAGCAGAAATAATGGAAGCCAGAAGATAGTGGGATAACACACTCAAAATGCTCAAAGAAAAAAACTGCCAACCAGAATTTTTTTTGTTGTTTTTGTGGTTGGCAGGTACAGGAATATGAATGTGTGACCTTAGTGTTATAAGCTTGCACTATAACCAAATGAGCTACTGGCCAGTCCTCTGCTAACCAGAATTGTATAAGGGTGCTTCAAAGAGTTAATGAAAGATTAATTTTTTTTTTTTTTTATTGGTGGCTGGCCAGTACA
>NW_007792117.1:0-1779 GCF_000696425.1 Galeopterus variegatus
AAAAGTGATGGTTGTGTCTGTACTGAACATGTACGGACATTTTTCTTTCTATTATTCCCTAAGCAATACAGTATAACCACCATTTACTTAGGACTTACATTGCATTATTAACAGGAATTTAGAGATAGATGATTTAAAGTATGTGAGAAGACATGTGTAAGTTATACACAAATACTACACCATTTGACATCAGGGCCTTCCTGCTGCATCTTCACATGGTGGAAAGAGAGATGACTCTAGTCCTCCCTTTCTCTTCTAATAAGGACACTGAGCAACAAGGGACTTTGGTGTCCTTAGGGAGTCTTGGAACTAATCACCCCACCTTCAAATACCATAACATTGAGGATTATGGTTTCAACTATGAATTTTGGAGGGACACATTTAATCTATAAAATCATATAGTTAAGGTAACGATAAAATAAACTGATGGATATTTAATATTTTTAAATTGGTTATATGTGCTGCAATAGAATAAAGCAAGCTAAGAGTACAATGATTAGCATAGAGGGTTGAAGACAGAATAGTCGAGAAGACTTTTTGGTAAATTGTCATTTATCTCCCTAAGTGTTTCTTCTAGTCCCATGTTATTAATTATGTAAATATTTATGTATAGTATGTGTATGGTATATATATACCTTTCTGCTGAAGTTGTAGTAAGTCCATTGTTCATTCTTGCACTAATGGCATCCATTACTCTCAAAGAATAAATCTCTGAAAATGGAAAAATATCTATTATTGTCATTATCTGACCATACCTACTTCTCTGTCCACTCTCTTCTCTTTCAACTTCCTGAAATACCTTTTTTAAAAGTTTTATATTTCTACCTTCTTATAATTTAGATCTCTGCTCAGATGTCACTTTCCTGATCATTCTAATTAAATAAATCTCCTTCCACACCACAGTTACTTCTCTAAGCAGTGACCCTATTTTCTTTTGGCTTTCCTTTTTTTATCAAAATGTAATTGATTATACATATTTGTGGGGTAGAGAGTTGAATGTCAATACCTGTGTACATTGTGTGCTGATCAGATCAGAATAAGTAGCATATTCAAAAAGTAATCTTAGGGCCGGCCCGGTGGCGCACTCGGTAGAGGGCGGTGCTCCCGCCGAGGGTTTGGATCCCATATAGAGACCGGTCCGCTCACTGGTTGAGTGCGGTGCGGGCGCGACACCGAGGGTTGCGATCCCGTTACCAGTCACGAAAAAAGACAAAAAGGAAAAAAAAAAAAGTAATCTTATGATGTGGTATTTTGAAACAAACAATCTGATTCTTCCAATTTCCTTAAATACAAGTCCATTCTTTCAGCTGTTCAGGACAAAAACCTTGGAGTCATCCTTCGCCTGTTTTTTGTTTTTGTTTTTTCCTTCATATCTCAGATCTAATCTATCTTCCAATTCCGTTAATTGTACTTTCAAAAAGTATTCAGAATCTGATCACTTCTCACATTGTCATTTCAACAGTTCACTAGAGTTCTCATCTGATCTGCTATCACCTTTTTGCTGGGATGTAGAAACGGGACTTAAAATGCCCCAAATTTTCTGACTCTACACTTTTTTCTTCACAGAGCCACTAATCTTTTAATAAAGAGAAGTCACTCTTTGCACAAAATACTCCAATAGTTTTCTATGATTTTTGGAGTTAAAGTCTTTGGTATGTTCTGTAAGGTCCTATGTGACCTATTGTTAGGTTACCACTTTGACAACAAAATAAAATGATTCTTCCTATTGACAGTGATAAGGGTCCTTTTTGCCTTGAGTCTTTCTCTCTCTCTCTCTCT
>NW_007792118.1:0-1779 GCF_000696425.1 Galeopterus variegatus
GAAAGAGAAATACCACATATTCTCACTTATTTGTGGGAGCTAAAAATAAATAAATAAACAAATAAACAAATAAATGGTGGCAGGGGAGACACAACAATCACAACAATTCCTTGAACTTGGTAAGACAAGTGAATAGATATGATGTAGACCAGAGGGAGGGGGGAAAAGGAAGGGGGAAAGTGGAACTGGTAAAGGGACCTGAAAATCAACTACACTGTATATTGGTAAGTTAAAATTAAGAAAAAATTTTTTACTTAAAAAAGAATTTTTTTAAAAAGACACTTCTTAACAAGAAAGAGATGATAAGCCACAGACTGGGAGAAAGTACTTTCAAATCACATATCTGATAATGGATTTGTATCCAGAATAAAGAAGTCTCAAAGCCCAATAATAAGTAAAAAAAAAAAGGGGGGGGAGGGTAGAGGAGGAGCAAAATATTTAAACAGACACTTAACAAAAGAAGATACATAGATTACAAATAAGTGCATGAAAAGATGTTCAACATCATTAGTCATTAAGGAAATAAAAATTAAAACCATAATGAGATACCACTACTCACCTATTGGAATGGCTAATAAGAAGACTGACCATACCAAGTGCTGACGAGGATGGGGAGGAAATGCAACTCTCACACACTACTAGTGGGAATGTAAATGGTACAACCACGTTGGAAAATCATTTGGCAGTCTCTTATAAAGTTAAACATATACCTCCAATATGACCCAGCCATTTCATTCTTAGGTATTTACCAAGAAAAATGAAAACATATGCCCATACAAAGACTCGTACGTAAATGTTCCTAGCAGATTTATTTGTA
Organism: Galeopterus variegatus; assembly: GCF_000696425.1. Taxonomy (NCBI): domain Eukaryota; kingdom Metazoa; phylum Chordata; class Mammalia; order Dermoptera; family Cynocephalidae; genus Galeopterus; species Galeopterus variegatus. Next base: position 818 of record NW_007792118.1, read on the forward strand.
ATAACCAAAAGCTGAAAATAACTCAAATGTCCATCCACAGGTGAATAGATAAATGTTGGTATGCCCATACAAAGGAATACCACTCAGCTATAATAAGGATTGAACTACTGATACACACAACAACATGAATAAATTTCCAGTTGTTCCATTAATCGTATTCATTAGGCTGAATGAAAGAAGCCAGGTTTTAAAAAGTACCTATTGAACAATTCCATTTATATAAAATTCTAGTAATGCAAATTGATCTATGGTAACATAAAGTATATCAGTATCAATGACTGCTTGTAGATGTGAGGAGCTGTAGGATATGAGGTGGTTATGAGGAGTGCTGAAAGGGAGGAATTATAAAGAAGTAGACAAATTTCGTTATCTTGACTGAGATGATGGTTTCACAATGTACACATTACCAAAACGTACACTTCAAATATGTGCAGTTTATTGTATGTCAAGTATACTTCAATAGAATATTTTTAAAGAAATAGGTTTATTTCCTTGCAATCAGAGTTTATCTTCCACCAATGTACCTGTTTAGATGTACTTAAACACTAAACTTAACACAACTTATACAAAGAACTGGATAATATAACAGAAGGCAAGTTATCTACTTTTGGGAAGGGGACTTCCAGATTAGATAACATGTTTTGAAAAAAATTCCACTAGTTTTACTTTTCATAAAAGAATTTTTTTTTCCCTAAAAATAAAGGCTGACATCACAACTGAAGTGTTCATGCATCTTTTACTCCTTTCAGGAATATTCCAGTATAGCAAAGAAATGGATACTGGATCCATTCTTTAAAAACCAAGATTCCATGATGAAAGGGAGTCAGTTTAAGATTGTCTTATCAAGGAATTTGTCAATGGCCAAATATAAATGGCTTTTCAGACAGTGAAGCTTGAGTTCCGTCCTGCTTAACTAGCAAACAGGCCTATACACTGGGGCATCATAAGATTTTCATCATTTT
>NW_007792119.1:0-1779 GCF_000696425.1 Galeopterus variegatus
AATAATAAACAATCACAAAACAAGTAGAAGAGGAATATAATTGACTAAGTTAAAATTTAAAATTATTCCTTATCAAAGGACATTTGTTAAATAAAGAGTAAATCCAAAATGCAAATATGTATTCAAGGTATATAACTGACAAAGGGTAGAAACTCATAATACACAACAAAATTTTAAATAGATAAAAATAAAGACAAATAATTTAAGGGAAGGCTGGTAAAATGGCATATGAAGGCACTTAACAAAAAAAAAAAGCTCAATAAAATATTGTAATGTGGCCTCACTCAACAATAATAAACATTTAAATTAAAGCTACAAGAAAATATTTTACATAAAGCAAATAGGTATAAATCCTAAAATCTCATAATGCTAAGTGCTGATGAGGTAGAGGATAAAAACTTAAGAATTAGCACACATTGCTCTTAGGAGTATAAACTGATACAAGACTTTGAAAAATTGATAATTAAATGCACAAAACTTCTGGGTGTAAGCTCTATTCTAATAAGTACTTACATGCAATACAGTCATACATATGCCCCCAAATTAAACATCCCATATGTCCCTAATAGCAGAATGAATTCAGGAGAAAAATCTGGAAATGTAAATGGGAACAATATTGAACAAACTATAAATGTATGCAAAAACATGAATATTCTATAAATGCTCATTTATAAAAGTCAGAAATATGGAATATGTACTGTATGATTTCCTTCTCATAAAGTTTGCAAAGAGGGAATAACAATTTGTGTTTTCGAGAGGCAAACTTAGAGAGTGAATCCATATAAAAAGCAAGTTCCCCATTATGGTAAAAGTCATACTATTGACTGTTGCTGGGAGTAGAAAGAAAGTGCTTATAGTGTCTTCTGGGTTGCTGATAATATTCTATCCATTGATCTACTTGAGAGCTACATGGGTGTTTGTTTTAAACATGTTTTTTCAATATATTTTAAGTTTTAAATGACGGCCTTAGAGAGTGAAAAAAATGTCACACATGATTTTGATCATAAATTTAATAGCAAACTATGGGACGATACTAAGGTGGGGAATGAAATAAACTGATTTTATTTTTATTTATTTATTTATTTATTTTTTGTCTTTTGTCTTTTTTCTGTGTCCGGCAATGGATCGCAACCCTCAGTGTTCCCCCCTTACTGGACCGGGACTGGCTACGGGATCGCAACCCTCCGTGTTGCTCCCGCACCTCACTCAGCCAGTGAGCGGGAACCCGTCTGTATGTGGGATCCGAACCCTCGGGCGGGAGAGCCGCCGCGCTTCCCAAGCGGCGCACTATCCAGTGCACCACCGGGCCGGCCCAACTGATTTTATTTTTTAAGATGTCATAAAAGATAATCTGTGACTAATAGCTGACATAAGATTGATAAATAAGGAAAGTAGATTAATTTTGTATAAACTGCTAAAGACGAACTTAATGACAGTGATGGCTCAGAGGGCAGACTCTCCGAGAAGCAGATTTATTTTGCTATAGTAATAACTGCATTAATTGACAAATGTTTCTGAGATGCTACAAAAAAATAACGATGTGTCTTTCTTTAATCCACTGAGTATCCATAGATGTGGTTTACTGCTAAGGAGAAGACTGACAAGAGGGATAAGTTCATTGTGAGAATGGGTGGTCAAAAAGGACACTGTGTTAGTATTTATCTTTGTATCACTCAGTAATGGAAGTAAGTATTGTTAGAAGTAACTTGAACTTTTTATGGGATTCACCGTGATTTCAGCACCATTCATATATATTGTATTCATACTCAAAGGTAAGTG
>NW_007792120.1:0-1778 GCF_000696425.1 Galeopterus variegatus
GTTTTAGAACTAATCATCAGTTGCATCAGGACGAACAGGACCTTTGGGTAATTGAGAAGCCCAGGGCCCAGTCCAGTTCTTAAAGCTCCCAATATATTGAAAAGTGAAGAAATCTTAAACCAGGGTTATAAGAATTGGGATACATTTGAAATATTTTCATTGATCAAATTCATGCTTTTTACACAGCCAAATGCAATGACTAAGTGTATGGTCTTACTCAACCATGCATCTAGCAATTACTTGTTGAATATTTGTGAACCTGAGGCCAATACCATAGAAGGCAGAGGCCGGACGGACAGGGAAGCTACATCCCTGAGCTACTAAGTCACACCTCTCCTGAATATTGAGGTACATGCCCTACTGTCAGACCCTTCATCATTGAGCCAATTTATCTCTATCTTCTAAGTCGAGGTGAGTGGGGTGTTGATTCCTTACAGCTGAAATCATCCTGATACAGACCTGGTTACACCTGGTTCACCCACTGCCCCTACTCTTTGACTAGTCTCAGCACTCACACAATGCCAAGATTGTGTTTATTTAATTGAAAAGTTAATTATAGGTGGAGGTCTATTGTAGAGCATGTGGTTGTTTGGGTCTCTATAACAGTAAACACGTCTGACAGGCTTCTTACTGACTTGACTAAACAGATTGTTGATGTGACATAATTCTAGCTATTAGCTGTCAATCCTCTCGTCCTTAAAGATGTTGTTTTCTCTTTTCTTTGTATGGGTTTGACAGTTTATACGGTTTGAAATGTTTTCCCATGCATTATCTTATCTGATCATAAACCCATGCTTGGGGCTTATAGAATAGACATTTTCTACTTTTTCAGAAGAGGAAGCTGAGACAGGAGGCTCCCACAGCCACTCCGCCAGCATGAGAATGAAATCCAGGGCTCTCCATTGCTCTGCACGGGTGGCCCAATCTGATTACTGTCTGAGTTGCTGGTCATGCGTTAGGCTGTGGGCGACAGAACACAGTGACTCAGCCAATCTGAGCAATGGGACTTTTATGATACTATGTAACAGGAAGTCCAGGCATGGACGTCAGGCTTTGGAGCCTTTATCTGCATTTTGCTTGGCTCTCCTCCCCTCCACGGGTTGCTTCATCCTCCAGGGGATGAGTTTGCAGCTGCTCCAGGCATCACACTTAGACTCAACCATGTCCAGAAGAGGAATCTTCTTTCCCCCTGTTGTTTTCTCGGGAGCCCGAAAACCTTTTCCCATAAACATTCACAGCAGATATTTCCATCTTATCCAGCACTGGGTCTCTGTCCAACCCTCTATCAGTCATTGGAAGGGAAAGGGGATCCCATACTCTGCTTAGAATAATCAGTTTACTGGAATTGGTTGTTGGAAAGTGAGCCACAGGTAACTACCACCTATGGATTTAAAATGCATTGATGTAAAGTGTACAGCAGTAGAAGAAAATTGGTTAGGGGCATGGTGGATTGTTGCTGTCATGGCCCCCATTTGATCATGCCTCCCTGCAACCTTGCATTTGATTTGTCCCCTGTCACACTGACCCAGAGCTTGGCCAGAGGATTTGTTTTGGCCAGTGAGAAAATAGCAAATGTTATGTAGAGGGCATGTCTTCTAGTTGCTCTTGGGAACTGTTATGAACAGATCACATACCCCCAAAATTCATAGGTTGAAGCCCTAACCCCCAATGTGACTGTATTTAAAAATGGGGTCTTTAAGGAAGTAATTAAGGTTATATGAGGTCAAAAGGTGGGGCCCTAATCAAATAGAACTGGTATTCTTATAAGAAGAGGAAGA
>NW_007792121.1:0-1778 GCF_000696425.1 Galeopterus variegatus
CAGGCCCCCTCCAGGAGTGGCAGACACAACCAGCTGCCTGCTTGACACCTGCCCTCGGGTCGAGCATCATCTCCAACTTATTACATCCAAAATAGAACTCTGGGGCAAATGTGTAGTGTCCCATATCTAAATGAACGGTCCTTCAAGCCAGAAAACCTTTGAGTCATTCCTGACTTTTCTTTCTCTCACATACTACAATCAACCCATCAGCCAGTTATTCAAACTGTGTCTAAAATCCAACCACTGCTTCACCCCTTGCACGGATCAGGAAGATCACAGTGGCCTGGTGGCTCTCCCTGCTTCCCCTATAGTCTATGCTCTACCCAGCAGCCAGGGCAGGCCTTTAACAAAAGCTGTATTACCTGTGTCATGATGCTTCCATGCTTCAAGTCCCCTGCAATGGCTCTTCATCTACTCACTGTAAACTCTGGTCCCTGGAGAGGTCTGTGACTCATCTCCCCCAGGGCCTCCTGCACACCAGCCACGCTGGCCCCTTGTCCTTTCCCTAATGCCTGCCTCAAGACCAGTGCATCTTCTCTACCCACCGACTGGAATATTTACCCCAGGAATCTGCTGCCTTGCTCTCTGCCTCTTATCAGTCAGGCCTTCCCTGAACACTGTAAAAGAGCACGGACTCCACCCCCCCCTTACCCTGTTTATGTCTCTTTGTAGCTCTGTGGCCCTGCTGACATAGCATATGCTTATCTGGTTAGGACCGATAGGGGAATGGAAGTTCCTTGAAGATGGTACCTTTGTCTGATTGGTTCACTGCTACAGAAACAGTGACCAACATACAAAAGCCACCCTTTTAACATTTGCTATATGAATACAAGAATTAATGTATAATCGTGGAATTCATAAATAACCCATATCCAGCAACAGAAAAAAAGATCAGGTAAATTACAGTTTGGCTCCTCAATGGAATTTTACAGAATCAGTAAAATGGATGGAGTCATTCATCTCAAAGGACATAAATAATTTTCAGAAAGGACTTCAAATTGTTAACAGACACACAGAGGAAAAGCATTACTCACCCAGCAACCAAGGAAAAGCAAATTAAAAGAGCTACAGGGAACCACTTTCCTGTTACTAAATTAGCACGTTTCTCTTCAAACATGCACCACTAGATGCTGGAAAGGCTTTCCTGTGGTGAACGCTCTTCTAAGCGATGTAAATTTACACAACACCTTTGGAAAATAATTTGGACAGAAATGCATCATATTGCATCAAGATGTTCATCCTTTTTTTAATCTGCTAATCCTCAAGGGAATAACACATAAGAATATAACAAATACCATGGAAGTAAGAAACCGGCAGATCACCTATACGTCTGATGTTTAAGAAAATGATGTATCTACTCCTTTGACCATTATAAAGATACTGAAATTATGTTTATTATGAGTTTTAAAAGAGATGTTTATAATATAAAATGACACTAAATTTTAAAAAGCCATCCCTGGGGAAGACGTCAGGTTATGCACGTAGAGAGAGAAAGGCACCCACAGATTACCTTCAGGAGCCAGGAGAATTTTGACTTCTGCACTAAATTACTGATTTGATGTTTTCTATTTGTGTTTCCAAAAGTTTAATTAAGTTTCTCTCCAGATAATGCTTTGGCTGCACTCTAATTAGTTACCAACGAGCTGTATAAAGATTTCACTCTGCACCCCTCCTGCCTCCCTTCTCTCTTACTATCACATGCAATTATTCAGTCTATCGTGTTAGAGGTTTCATATTTAAATGTGAAACTCTAAAGAATTATTAACATTTTAATAAAT
>NW_007792122.1:0-1778 GCF_000696425.1 Galeopterus variegatus
AAAAAAAAAAAAAAAAAGAAAAAAAAAAAAAAGAAAGAAAAGGAAAGAAAACTACAGGCCAATATCCCCTATTAATATATAGATGCAAAATTTCTCATAAATTTCTAGCAAACTTAGATACCATGAGGAGACCTCAAAGCTAAGGATGTCTGTGAGGATGAGCTAGAATGTTCCTCATGGGATTGACAGATAAATGCAATTGTGGACGCCAATACTTTCTGTCTAAAAACAAACTATTCCAAAATGTCTGATATATAAAGATGCAATAATGGATTTTAAAAATGCTCAATGATTCCTTGCAAATCAAGAATGATGATTACTCTAGGAGAATCTGAAGAAATGGCCAAATTTGGGAGAGTGAACTAAGAACATTTTTATCATTTTTGGAGGTTGAAAACTGATACTCAATTTAACTCAGCCTATGAGATGAGATTACAAAATGGCATTATAACAGAAACAGGCGTGTAGTGGATTGATGTGTAAGCAAGATAAATAACCCACAAATACATAAAAATGTGCAACACCAAAAAAAAAAAAAACAACCACAAAACTCATTCACCATTATCAGGTGAGATTCATTTATCCCAGAGATGCAAGGATGGTTCAACATATGTGAATAAATAAATGCCCCAATAGCCAAAGAAATCCTGACTAAAAAATATAAAGATGGAGGCATAACAATACCTGACTTAAAATTATACCACAAAGATATAGTAAACAAAACACCATGGTACAGACATGAAAATGAACAGTTGGACAAATGAAGCAGAATCAAGAGCACAGAAATCAACCCAGAGACCTACAGCCAACTGATCTTTGACAAAGGCAACAAGACCATACATTGGGGGAAAAACTATTTCTTCAATAAATGTTGCTGAGAAAACTGGAAACCCATATGAGTAAGAGTGAGACTAGACCTGCACCTCTCACCATATACCAAATTCAACTCAGAATGGATTAAGGACTTTAAAATAACACCTAAAACTATAAAACTCCTAAAGTAAATAATAGGGGTAATACTTCAGGAAATAGTACTGGGCAAAGACTTTGGAAATAGAACCTGAAAAGGACAACAACAAAAGAAAAAATAAACAAATGGGACTATATCAAACTAAAAAGCTTCTGCACAGCAAAGGAAACAATCGACAGAGTGAAAAGACAACCTACAGAGTGGGAGACAATATTTTCTAACTATGCATCTGACAAGGGATTCCTATCCAGAATATACAAGGACCTCAAACAGCTACATAGTATAAAATAAATAGATAAATAAAATGAAAGAACCTAATTAAAAAATGGGCAAATGAGCTGAACACACGTCTTTTGAAGGAAGACATACAAATGGCTAACAGGTACGTGAAAACATGCTCAACACCACTAATCATCACAGAAATGCAAATCAAAACCACAGTGAAGTATCATCTCACCCTGGTCAGAGTGCCCATTATAAAAAAAGATTAAGAATAAACATGACAGTACAAGTATCCCTTCAGCATGGGAGCTAAAAATAAATAAATAAGTAAGTAAGTAAATAAATAAATAAATAAAATGCAAACAAATGGGGAGAAGAAGACACAACAATCATAACAATTCTTTGAAAATGTTAAGATAAGTGAACATAAATGATGTAGTGGGTGGAGGGAAGAGAGGGAGGGACGAAAGAGGAATGGATAAAGGAACAGAAGAAACAACTACAACGTATTTTGAGAAAAGGAAAAAAAAAAAAAAGACTGAGAATGACCAATGTTGGTGAGGATGCAGGGAAAAAGGAACTCTTC
>NW_007792123.1:0-1778 GCF_000696425.1 Galeopterus variegatus
TTTTTTTTTAAGATGACGGGTAAGGGGATCTCAACCCTTGACTTGGTGTTGTCAGCACCACACTCTGCCAAGTGAGCTAACCAGCCATCCCTATATAGGGATCCAAACCAATGGCCTTGGTGTTATCGGCACCACACTCTCCCAAGTGAGCCACGGGCAGTCCCTAGAGATAATGCATTTTCGTTCCAATTTTATAACACACTTTTATTCAAATTATCAGTGTCTTCAGCATCATTCAGCCACCTCTATTGTCACCTAGCCCAATTTGCAGATCATGTGATCCTCACACATATCTAAGTTACTGGAAGACACCTGTTTTTATCTTTTCTTTCCCCATCCCCCCTTTTAAGCTGGTCAATTTTTTCCCCCCTTAAATTCATACTATGCTTGTATATTCTTGCTCTTCACAATATAACTTCTTCCTTGTTGATTTTCTTTCTTCTTTTCAGCTGGCTGGTAAGGGGATCTGAACCCTGGACCTTGGTGTTATCAGCACCGTGTTCTAACCAATTGAGCTAACTGGCCAGCCCTTCTGTTGCTTTTCAAAAGGATTATTATCAATAACATCTAATACTTGAAATTGTGAGCGCTTTACCCCAGAATAATTCACTAAGTCTGTGTTTTTTTTTTCTTTTTGCCTTTATGTGTTTTTAAGTGAGTCCATCCATGACCTCTATAATTTTGCAAAACTAGTATCAGTTGAGGTTATTTTAGGCTGCGTCTTCCCAAACAATACTTTGATTCAAAACAAAATATTGTATTTTTAAAAATCAGGTATCATGGACTATAACAGGAAACTTTGTAAGAACGCAAAATATAAATCAACTTCATTTCTGAAAGATTATTCTGAGAGGAAAATACTACCTTATATTCAGGTATATAAGGTATTCATTTAATAAATATTTAATGAATCCCTCTTCTGTGCCAGGCACTCTACCTGGGATTGGAAATACAGTGAGTTTAGAATCCTGGGGGCAAGACTGCCATGAAATGTATAATGACACATCTAATTAATTACGGTCGTGTTAAGAACTCTGAAGAATGAGTGTAACTAGTGACAAGATGAGTAACAGGGGAACCTAAGTCTGCGGCATTAAGAAAGAGTTTCCTGTAACAGTGCTATTTATATACAGTGCAGCAGTTAATTCACGTGCCCAGCCTTCCTGGATTGAAATCTAACTCAAATCTTGAGCAGGTTATTTAACCTCAATTTCCTCATTTATAAAGTAGAGATAACAATAATATCTACCTTAAGAAGTTATAGTGAGGAGTAAATGAGTTAATACACATAAAGCACTAAGAACAACGACGGCACATAGTACCTGTTCAATAAATGATATAATCATTTCAGCTGGAACCTGAAAAACAAGTAGAAGTAAGCTAGGAGGAAGGGAAGAAGGATGGAAGAAACTCCAAGCAGAGAACATGTGCAAAAGCCCACAAGCAGAAAGTTGCATGTCCTACTTTCTGTTTCTCAGCGTAGAAAAGGCCATTGTTTCTCAGCATAGAAAACTAAGGCCCATGTTTCTGTGCACAGAAAACTAAGGGGAAAGACATACCGTGAGAGGAGGTTGGGAAGGTAGGTTGAGGTCAATGATGCAAGGCCTTGTAGGCCGGGTTAAGGAGACAACTTTATCCTAGGAGTCAGAGGAAACCTCAAAGGTTTTATAAAGGGGGGTGACAAGCTTAGTTTTGCAACTTAAAAAATTCTCTCTGGCTACATACAGCATGGAGAACTGGTTGGAGGGAGGACAAAACAGATGGCAGGGAAACCAGTA
>NW_007792124.1:0-1778 GCF_000696425.1 Galeopterus variegatus
CGATCCTGTTGCCGGTCCCAGTCCGGTACGGGCGCGACACTGAGGGTTGCGATCTGTTGCCCGTCACGAAAAAAGACAAAAAAAAAAAAAAAAAAATTAACACAGAATCAATGAAGGATTTAAATGTAAGATCGTTTACAACAAAACTTTTAGAAGAAAACATACAGAGTAAACCTTCACAAGCATTGTTTACTTAAATACAATGCCAAAAGCATAGTGACCAAAGAAGAAACAAATTGTACCTCATCGAAATTTAAAACTTTGTGCTTTAAATGAAACTACTGAGAAAATGAAGACTACTGTCCACAATATAAAGAATTCATTCAACCCAGTGATAAAAAGATCAATAAGCCAATTTTAAATGGGCAATGTATTTGACTGTTTTTCAAAGAACATATCCAAATAACCAGAAATCACATGAAAAGATGCTTAACATCATTAATCATTAGGGAAATGCGAATTAAAACCACAATGAGATATCAGTTTAATCCCACTAGGGTAGCTATCGTCAAAAATATGGACAATAGTGTTGGGGAAGAGGATATGGAGAAATTGGAAAACTTGTACACTGTTGGTGGGAATATGCAATGGCTACCACTTCAGTTTTTTTGTTTTGTTTTATTTTGTTTTTGGCAGCTGGCTGGTATGGGGATCCAAAGCCTTGACTTTGGTGTTATGACACCACACTGTAACCAATGGCTCAGTCACTCTGGAAAAGTTTATAGTCTTAAAAGTGTTAAACACAGGGCCAAGCCCGTGGCGCACTCGGGAGAGTGCGGAGCTGGGAGCGCTGCCGTGGGTTCGGATCCTATATAGGGATGATCGGTGCGTTCACAGCGCTCACTGGCTGAGCGCAGTGCGGCCGGTCTCAAAAAGGACAAAAAAAAAAAACAACCAACAGAATGAGAGAAAAATATTTGCAGATCACATATCTGATAAAGGACTTGTAGCTGGACTATAATTTACACAAACACTTGTACACAGATGTTCATAGCAACATTATTCATAAGAGCCAAAAAAGTGGAAACAGCACAAATGTCCACCAACTGATGAATGAACAAAATGTATTATATCCACACAGTGGAATATTTATTGGCCATAAAAGGGAATGAAGTACTGATACATGCTACAACATGGATGAATCTTGAAAACATTACAGTAAGTAAAAAAAGTCCAACACAAAAGGCCACATATTGTATGATTTTATTTATATGAAATTTTCAGAACAGGAAAATCCATAGACACTGAAAGTAGATTAGTGCTTGCCTAGTATTCGGGGGGTTGGAACAAAATGGGAGTGACATAATGGGAATAGGGATTCTTTTTGGAGTGATTAAAGTGTTCTAAATTAGAGACTGGTGATGGCTGCACAACATTGTGAATATACTAAAACCACTGAAATGTACACTTTATTTATTTATTTGTTTATTTATTTATTTTTGACTGGTAAGGGGAATAAGGGGATCACAACCCTCGGCACGGTGTGGTCTGCACCACGCTCAGCCAGTGAGCACACCCGCCATCCCTATGTAGGATCCGAACCCACGGCCTCGGTGCTCCCAGCGCTGCACTCTCCCGAGTGAGCCACAGGGCGGGCCCCCGAAATGTACACTTTAGAAGGATGAATTGTGTGATCTGTGAGTTATATCTCAATAAATATTTTTTTAATTAAAAAATTAACGATAGAGATGGAGCCCTGAGGCAGGTATTCCAACTGTGAGATCAGGGGACTCTCTCCTACACTATATCAAAAAAAAAAAAAAAAAAAAAAAAAAAAA
>NW_007792125.1:0-1778 GCF_000696425.1 Galeopterus variegatus
TTTTTGCAGCTGAGAAGCTTGTATCTCTGTGCTTCTGGATTCAATGTTCCGCACAGGTTCTTCCTTATTGAGTGGTCCACGTACCACCACAAACTTTAATCTGTCCTTTAACAGAAGAGGAGGCTCATTTCTCTCTTTTATCTGTAGCACAGGTGATTTAAATATTAAACAGAAGGCTCTTATCGCTTGCAAGACTGATAAATCCCTTCAGGTCCATAAAGTACAAGTGCTCTCCATCAGGATCAGGGCCAAGGCTTTTTGTACATGGACTTTGCTTTACAGATGTTGCCTAACTCTAAGTTGAAGACATTTTTATAGGATCGTAATAGAGTAAGATCTGACCCTCCTTCCCTATGCCTGACTAAATCTGTCTTTGACCTCTTCCTTGCAGCCTACAGGCCAGTCTGACCTTTCTCAGCACAGTCTCAAGAAACCCCATCCTGCAGACTGCACCCAGAACCCTATTTACCCTAGAGAAGAGATTATTTGGTGTCATGTGACCCTCTTAAATTGAGGCTATTTATGTCACACTTTCCAACAGCATAGGTTCTGGAAGCAGACTCATCACTATTCCAAGTCCTCAAAGCCACTTCCAACCATTGCTCCTCTGCTCTGCTGTATAAATAAATGTTTCTTTAAATCATGGCTATGCACCTAGAGGATATTTTGTACCCCAATTACGAGAGTTGTGTTATCTACTCACTTGTTAATTTATACATTAATTATAGTCTTGCTTTTCCATCCCATGAGCCTGTGTGAACCCGTGGCAGTTCTTATAGATGAACTCCACCATCTGCTCATGTGGACGATTCATTGCACTGTAGCCTTGCAGTACACTTTCCTCCTTAATATTCTAAGTCCCAGCCTTCTTCCAGGCCTCATCTTCATCACAGCATTTTGAATTATTTCACCTGCAACAGCTTTATTAACTTTCCTCCTTTAAACTCCAATTCTGTCCTTTCTAACAACCTCCAACCTACATTCAGGAATCCATTCAACAAATATTCATTAAGCATCAACTATGTAACCCTTGAAGATACAACAATAAACTAGAAAGATAGGTCTCTGTTTTCACGGAGCATATTTTCTAGTGAAAGGAGACAGAGCTATCTGAAAGATCATCTTTGTAAAACTGTATAATTACAAACTTAGGTAAATAAGAAGAGAGTAAAGTATAGGGTTCTATGAGATCTTACGACAGGAAAACTAAATATAGTTTAGAACATAAGGGAAGAATTCTAGGTGAAGTCACTACTGAATTGATTACAGGATGAAGAGGACTTAGCTAGGTAAAAGTTGTTGCAGGGAGAGGGTACCCTCATGTGAAAAAAAATGATGATGAAGCCTCCACCATGTGGAGTGTCAGGGTCACCAGGAAAGGGAAGAGAATTTAAAAATTGTGCAGTAGCACTTGAGGCTTCATCTGACAACGCTTATGCCTTGTATAGATACAAGTTTCCCAGGTTATCACCTTCACTTGTATTCTTTTAATGCAGTTTGGCTGACAATAAATTCTATTAACTTTTCTGGTCTAGAAAATATTCATTTTTGTCTTCTTTCTATTTATTCTGTTTGGGATTTATTGAGCTTTACTGAATCTGCTAGTTTACATTTTTTAGCAAATTTGGAAAAATTTTTTATTGTTATTTTTTTAAGTGACTTTTCTGCCCCAATCTCTCTTTCTTCCCTTTCTGGTAGTCTAATTACATGTCCCTTGGATTGTTTGGTATTGTCCCATGAGTCACCAAGCCATAGTTCAGGCTTTTTGCCTTTTTTTT
>NW_007792126.1:0-1777 GCF_000696425.1 Galeopterus variegatus
ATTAATACACCCTTTTGGGCCAGTAATGGCACTGCTTGTAATGTCAATTAAGGTGGCATTAGTTTTTAAGGCCCGACAAGTGTTAGCACCAGGGCTTCAATTTTTTTCTCTCTTGGTAAATGGCAAGTTCGTATGGTGGCTCCACCTGGGCAGTCATCAGGGGCCAGATGCCCCGAGGATGTTCTGCCCATAGACTTGGAGGGGAGGTGGAGAGTGGTTATTAGGGATAATGAGGTGCTTCTGCCACAGCCATTCCACGAGGTTGCCTGGTGCACCAAGACGCAGTCCCCACCAAAGAGGAACAACCCAATGTTCCATCCAGTCCCTAATGGAGCTCATTACCATTGCTCTGGACAAGTCACAGCCTCTCCATCAGGTCCTGCAGCTGATGGGCAAGTCACGGGCCCTCCCCAAGCCCAATGGACCATGGGGACCCAGCAGCGTTCAAACCCTGCACACAGGGTCCACAAGTAGCTCTGACATCTGCTTATTGTGCACACCGCTGAGTTATTTTGAATGCAAAAATTTTATACACATGTAAGGGAACTTGTCAGCCATCTCTGGACAGGGTCTGTCATGTCCTCCTATGGGCGCTTCCTCAGGAATGCTAGAGACTCTCTTGGACAGGGCAGGGAGGTATTGGACAGTGCCCTAGTGCCCAGACTGAGCTCCACAGCCCCTGTGCCTCAGAACACCTGACTTGACTCTTTGAGAGTGGCTTTCTTGTTCATGATTCCCGATGCCCACCTGTGAAGGGATGGGAGTGCCTGCTTGGGCCAGTGCTGCAGCACCTTTGCATGGGCTTCCTGTTGTGGCATTCAGGGGCCTGGCAAATCTCAGGCCAGACTGTGGTTTCTCTGGAATATTGTTCATTCAAAGAGTGGATCAATTTCTCACCTACTTCGTTCCATTCAACTCCAAGTGCAAAGCCCCCATCTAGTCTTGGGTTTAAGCCCAAGGACTCTTGTCTTATTAACTGGTCTCTATGTGATGGCCGTCCTCCTCTCCAACTCAAGGTGACCATTATGAGGCTCCTGAGCTTCCAGGCTCAGAGGAAAGGCAGTGCCTTACCTTGGCCATTCGTCTGAAAAGTATTTACAGAATGACCTTTCCCAAGGAAGACACAGCCCCACTCTGTGGGCAGGTCTGTCTTCATGGCATTTGATCTGTGTCACCCCCTGGGCTCTGTGCTTAAAAGGACCCTGCACTTGGTTTAATGCTGGACAGACACCCATTGTCTGTTCAGGAAATCAAAATCAAGTAACAATCATTTTTGGGCCTAAAACTTTGAAATAAATTAAAAATAGGGAGAAACATATTATATTCATATCTTCAAGAACTTCAGTACTCAAGTCCTCAAGTTAATTCATTACAAGTGATAAAGCCAAAATGTCTAATGACTCATGTTCAATCACAGTCCTGTCACTGAAGTATTATTGACATTTTTAGGGCTGGCCCCGTGGCTCACTTGGGAGAGTGCAGCACTGGTAGTACTGAGGCCGTGGGTTTGGATCCTATCTAGGGATGGCCAGTGCGGTCACTGGCTGAGTGTGGTGCAGACCACACCGTGCTGAGGTTTGCGATCCCCTTACCAGTAAAAAAAAAGTTTTGAGCTGGCCTGTGGCTCACTCGGGAGAGTGTGGTGCTGATAACACCAAAGCCCCAGGTTTGGATCCCATATAGGGATGGCCGGTTAGCTCATTGGGTTAGCGTGGGGCTGACAACACCAAGTAAAGGGTTAGGATCCCCTTACCGGTCATTTAAAAAAAAAAAAAAA
>NW_007792127.1:0-1777 GCF_000696425.1 Galeopterus variegatus
TCCTGTGAAGTCGTCACCCAGGTAAGAAATGGAACGTTCCCCCTCCTGATGACGCAGGGCTATCTTCACTTTTGTAAGTGCTGATGTCCTTGCTTTCCCTAATTTTGTATACTTACACAATATGGTTTATCTTGCCTATTTTTGAATTTCATATAAATGAAACCTTAAAGCATTTATTCTTTTGTGACTGACTTTTTAAAAAACATCTATATTAAGATATAATTTACATATAAAATTCATCTGTTTTAAGTGGGTAAGTGTACAGTTGTATGTCTTTTGCTCACTGTTACAGGATTCATCCATGTTGTTGTATATAGCTCTATCATATTAATTCCTGTTTTTATGTAGTAATCTATTTTATGACTATGCCATCATTTATTTAACCTATCCAATCTTGGTGGACATTTGGGTTGTTTCCACATTTTGGATATTATAAACAATCCAGTGTGGGTATTTTGGTTCCCACAAGCCACATTTTTTAGGGCCTATAATTAAAAGTAGAGTTTGCTAGGTTGTGGGATAATGTTAAACTGTTTTCCAAAGAGGCTCTTTCAGTTTAAACTCCCCTCAGTATGAGGAGAAATACTGTGGCCTCACATTCTCCTTGACCCTTGGTACTGTTAGATGTTCTGATTTGAGTAAAGCTGGTGTCTGTATAATAGCATTTGCCTGATTACCAGTGAGACAGTACTTTTCATATCTTTAATGGCTATTGGGTTTCCTCATTTGAGAAATACCTGTTCAAGACTTTTGCTATTTTTTCTGTTGGGTTGTTTTTCTTTCTTATTGGTTTGTAGATGTTCCTTATATATTCTGGATATAAACCTCTTTTCAATTATATTTATTGTGTCGTTTTCTATTTTGTTGAAAAATGCTTTCATTCTTCCTAATGATATCTTTTGATGAATATATATATATATATATATTTTTTTTTTTAAAGATGACCAGTAAGGGAATCTTAACCCTTGACTTGGTGTTGTCAGCACCACGCTCTCCCAAGTGAGCTAACTGGCCATCCCTATATAGGGATCCGAACCCATGGCCTTGGTGCTATCTGCACCACACTCTCCCTAGTGAGTCACGGGTCGGCCCAATATTCTTAATTTTGATATGGTTAAATTCTATCCGCACCACACTCTCCCTAGTGAGTCACGGGTCGGCCCAATATTCTTAATTTTGATATGGTTAAATTTATCTTTCTTTTTCTTTATACCTAGTGCTTTTTATACTTTATTTAAAACTGTCTCTTCCCAAAGCTTTATTTTTATTTATTTATTTATTTATTTTTGAGACCAGCCACACTGTGCTCAGCCAGTGAGCGCTGTGATGCACCGTGCTCAGCCAGTGAGCGCTGTGAGTACACCGGTCATCCCTATATAGGATCCGAACCTGCGGCAGGAGCATTGCTGTGCTCCCAGCGCCGCACTCTCCCGAGTGTGCCACGGGCTCGGCCCTTCCCAAAGCTTTATAGTTTTATTGTTTTGCTTTTCAAATTCAGGTTTATAATCCAATTGGAATTGCTTCTTATGTGTATTATGTATGGGGCCCAGTTTTATTTTTCATGATGCCCTTTTCTCCAGAACTATTTATTGAAAATACTATCATTTCCTGCTCTGCAGTGTGGCTTTTGGTACAAATTAAGTGCTTTTATATGTACTTAATTTCTGGATTCTCTGTTCTGGTCTATTTATCTATCTTACTTACTACAGCTTTTTAATGAATTTTCATACCTGATAGACAAAATCCTCCTATAAATGTTAGAATTAGCTCAAGTGCC
>NW_007792128.1:0-1777 GCF_000696425.1 Galeopterus variegatus
CTAGCAGCCATCCCTGTGAAAAAACGTCACCGACTCTGCCAGAGCATAGACACTGGCGCCAGGAGCCAGGCCTCCTGAGTTCAAATCCCAATGCCATCATTTCTAGCTGCCAGACTAGGGCTGGTTACTTAATCACTCCCCGCCTCAATTTCCTCATCTGCAAAACTGGGAGGAAATAGTTCCTATCCCATAGAGTGGTCCTCAGAATTAAATGTATGCATGTAAAGCACTTAGTGCCTGGCACCTAGTGTTTTATACGTGTTAGCTCTTAATAATTTATTAATGTTTTAATAATTAAAAATTTTGACTAAACAAATAATAAATTTAATAATAATTTAATGGTTTAGTGAGTTATTTATTTATTAATCCTTCCAGCATTCAACAATATCCAAAATTTCTACTGTTTGCCTGATTAAAAAACATGTTTTCCATCTATGTAGGTCATCTGAGAGGAGCAACACAAGCCACAATGAGCCAGTACTTGCTTGCTTGCTATCAGATTAGCTAACTGGAACACATTCTGAAGATATGAAAACTGAGAAAAATAACCTTTAAGCTTGAGAAGAATGTAGGAAATGTCAGTGTTAGTTGCAGAAGAACAGGAACTTGAGTTTCTAGGAGAAGGTGTGGGTGGATTGGAACAGCCAGGTTACACAGGATAGGAGGAAAGGAGAAAAATCTGTCCACTTTTCTTAGTGAAAAGGTATATTCCAGGAGAGTATAAAAAAATTTCTGTGATCAAAGTAAAAGAAAAATTGTACAATTTAAAGTTTCATTAAAAACTTTGTTTCAAAATGTGTAGTTACCCAAAGTGCCTGTATGTATACACACACTTACGTGTGTACACATAAACGTGTGTTGGTGTGTACACATCCAATAGATGTGGCATCTCCAGCCACTAAGATTTCTGTGCCTAATATCCACCCTCCCCCATAATCACCCCGGATTTGCCCAAATGATTTTCAGTCGGAAGCAGATGGTGAGGAATCCCTCCCTCCCTGGCTCCCCGAATGTTCCTCTATTTTGTCTTCCTTGCCCCTTCCGGATATCTCTCCCACCCCTCCACATTTTTTTCTATTTTAACATAAAAACTACAGCTTAGAATAGTGTTTCTCAAATGTAATGTACTTTTCTTTCAATAAAAGAAAAAATTTCAAAGCGGTTGCCAAGTGAATGAGAATCCTTGCCTTTTGTGTAGAGAAACCTGTGAGTTCCTCTCTAGTCACCCAGGGGAATGTGAGTACCATTGCTGTCCAAACTCCCACTGAGATCACTGTGGAAAATACAAATGTCCTGGGCCTCCCTGACTGCCAGACTTGGTCTGCCTCCCTGAGGAGTAAAACAAGAGTGGCTAGGGAGGGGTGCCCATGGGCAGTCTAACCTGCCTGGCAGCTGTGCCTGCTATGAAGAGAAGTTCTGTTTCTGGAAATCATAACTGAAGCCAGAAGAGCACATGTATTCTGCCTACACTGATCTGCAGTGGGAGTATTCTTCCCCAACTTTCTCAGGTTCTGGTACCATAGAGGGAGCCCATATTTGCTGGTTCTTATTACCCTGTGATACTCCAAGTATTGCTCAAAATCTCTGAGTGTACTATATGGGCTCCTGATCAAATCTGGTCATCTAATAATCGCCATCCCTGGACATGGCCCCTTCTGCTGGACCTGACCCCCTTAGGAGGTTTCACCACTTTCTCTCAGAATTAGAACCATTGTGTTCACCAGCAGCTGCCGCCCCTCCCCATTGGTACCACTGGGACTGCCAGGCCCCATGGCCA
>NW_007792129.1:0-1777 GCF_000696425.1 Galeopterus variegatus
CAGTGGGTTGTACAATTTTTCTAGAAACAAAGAAATACTTGAGTCCTTGGGTTGAAAAACTTTTGAGTCCCAAATAGAATTCACTGTACAACTGAATTATTGACTAAGATTATATATGTGTGAGTATAGTTTTTTTTTTTAATTTATATGAAATATTGGCTTCATGAGAAAATAACTTTCTCATGTCATTTCTTTTCTAATTTCCACTAATAATCTTTGGTCTATCTTTCCTCTTCATTTTCTCTGGCCCCTTTCCCCATATTCATGTCTTTTGTCACTGTTCCCCTTGTCAGGAATGCCCAATCCCATTTCCTATGCCTAGTCTAGTTCTGCCACTCTTAGCAATCTCTTCTGACCACCCCAGGCTATGTCTCTAGTTTCTCTAAAATTTTACACTACTGAAGTCTGTTCACTTATTTGGCTTATAGTCCATCGGCTTTTTAATTAGCTCTGGAAGCTCCTTCAGGTTAGGGGGCTTCAGTTTGTATTTCTGTAGGGTCTTCTATGACAGTTTGTTCTCAATAAATTGTTTATTAATTGATGGCTAACCCTCCAAAGATTTGTGAGAGTAACTTTAGTGAGGATCAGAGGGATAACAATGGGAAAAATGTGTTGAAAGCTTTATATAAGAACTTGATATTACTACCACTACCTTGTTACAAAAATTAACAAGTACTACTACTGCTACGACTACTACCACCACTACCACTTCTACTATATTAGTACTATTATTACTACTAGTGTCTAACAAAGGCTTCAAAGTAAAATACAAAAGAATTTTCCAATGAAACTGCAGAGCAAGGGGATTCTTGCATGAAAGGAGTAGAGTTGAAGGAGAAAGAAAGGAAGACTGAGATTCACTCCCTGCTTGGGTAGAATGCTTGGAATAAAAAACAAATTAAAACAAGAAAAAGAACCACAAAAGTGGTGCAAAGCAATTTATTTCCATGGGATTAAAAAGCATTTAAGACCCTCAGTCATACCAAAGATGTGGAGGCTGCTTGCCCCAAAGCAAGCCTAATGAATGGTTAGAGAAAAATGCTTGTCAAGGACACAAATCTCCTTCCCTGGAGGTGTAGCATCATCCTTCCAGTGACTGGGATTCATTGGAATAATTGGAAACTAGTTCAGAGGTCATGGAGGCCAAGAGCCTTCTTAGCATATGGCTTTGCATCAATCTAGCTTGGATGGGAGCTAGAACCTCATGGATTTAGCAGCTAGGGTTCAGCCAATACCAGAGTATTTTGACTCTTCTCCCCCTCCCCAACCCCTCAGTTGATGAGTCTAAGGAAGTACCTGGATCAGTATCACAAAAACCACAAGATTCATCATAAACAATGCCCCTTAATCACTGACCAAATGGGTTCATTTCCAAAGCCTCTAATTTTTATCATCTTCAAAGGAAAAATACCTTCAATTTCAGATTTCTCTAATCTCCCAGACTAAGTTCCTATCATTTCATCCCTCCAAAGTCAGATCATTCTTTTCTTGGTTAATTTATTAACTGAACTTTCCATATTTTATGTGATGGCTCTTGATCAAAATGTCCTGCTGAACACATCACTCTGTCTTGTTGCTGACTTTAAACTTCCTGGCTCAATTAATCACAAAACACCGTTATCCTTCTTGGCTTGTTCTGAATTACATTTGATACCAGTCCAATCTCATTTTTCATAAGCTCACCTAGGTAATTTGCACATAACAAACAAATTCGGTCTTCCAATGATTATTTATAGGGTGCCAAAGCCATAAATCAACCAAGAAATAAGATGCTACC
>NW_007792130.1:0-1777 GCF_000696425.1 Galeopterus variegatus
ATCCACCCCCAAAACAGCAAAGGACCACTCAAGGAGACTGAGAGGGAATGCAGAATTTCATGGAGTGCAGTTCAATGAAAAGATTCAGGCCCAGATCAGAGTTTCTACACAACCCAGGTGCACCCAGTCTCTGGAGAGCCAGGCGTGCCTATAAGATCAACCATTAAACCCTGAGCTGCACAAAAAGCCTTCCCTAGGGAAATAGTGGCAAAGCAACAATTTAGCTCAACCACAGAGCTCAAGTACTGGTTCCCACAGGAATTTTCCCCATTTTAGAAGTAAGCAAAGGACAAAAAATTAGTCCCAGCCCAGGCACACCACCAGTATCTTGGGGCCTGCCAGAGGACATGAGGTATTGAGCCAGGGACCAGACCACCCACCCACAACCATGCACAGCACCAGTGCCTCGGTGCCCCACCCCAGGGGCCCAGGGCATGGAGTTGTGGACCAGAACCCACCACCCACAACCAGGCATACTGCCAGCACCTAGGGGCCCCACCTGAGGGCTCAGGGCAGGGATCCAGGGACCAGAACCCCCATCCACATCCAGGCACACTGCCAGCACCTGGGGGGCCCATCCAGGGGCCCAGGGCATGGAGCCAGGGACCGGAACCCCCCTCCCACAACCAGGCACACTGCCAGCACCAAGGAGCATGCCAAAAAATCACCTTCATGTGGGTGGCCCACCATAGCCACCACAGTAACCATGGCTGCTGCAAAAGCAGCTAGACATAACAACTACCACACAGATGGTCTTCCATCCACTGAAGTACATTGACACAAGGAGAGTCACCAGCAGAGACCAGAGAAAAGAATAGGATGTCTCTTTCCACAAAGCCCATTCTAGAGTGACAGAAGAAGCATCTGCTCTATAATAATATTGGGTGACCTGAACACACCTTTCAGCATTAGACAGATCTTATAGATAACAAATCAACACAATAACCATTACTCTTTCACAGGGAGAGAAGAAATCTAGGGTTATCAGTGGTTGGGGGTGGAGAGAGAGAGGGATAGGGAGAGATTGGACAAGGAGCATAAATAATAAGTACAATTTGTAACAATATACAGACTAGTAATACTGATTTGATCAACATATGTCAACATTGAATCCCCAAAATATGTATAATCAATTATGATTCAATAATAATTAATTTATTTATTTATTTATAAAAAGGAAATAGTTAATTAATTAATTTATAAAAAGGAAATAGTCCTTTTTAGGTAATTTCTGCAGGATCCTTTCTGGCTCTTTGTACAATCTGATTCTGAGCATTGGGAATCATTACAATTACTTGAACTTACATTCCAGACTTTCCTCATATTTGTGGGGCTGTTTTGCTTCTGGTCAGTCTACTCTAACTGTATTTCACTTTTCAAGTCGTCCTCAAAATTTCTGTTCTGCTTGTAACACCCAGTTTGTGACCTCTTGATATTCTGTATTTAATCCATTGAAAAATATTTTTTTACAATTTTAAAGAATTTCATACAGAAAGTATAATTGGTGATTATGTTGTTTCTGCATTCTTCATCTAATTTCTAGGATCATCAATAAAAAGTGGATAACTTTTAAAAAAAAATCCTGTGTCCACACAAAAGCCTGCACATGGATGTTTATAGCAGCTTTATTTATAATTGCTAAAATATGAAAGCAACCGAGATGTCCTTCAGTGGGCGAGTGGATAAGTAAACTGTGGCACATCCAGATAGTGCAGCATTATTCAGAACTAAAAAGACATCAAGCTATCAAACCATGGAATGCCCTGGAGGAAACTTG
>NW_007792131.1:0-1776 GCF_000696425.1 Galeopterus variegatus
TGTATTATTTCTTACAACTGCATGTGAATCTACAATGATCTCAATAAGAATTCAATCTAAAATACCTTACTAAATAGTCTATATGTCTTCAGTTTTTCTCTCAAAGTTCTATTCTATATCTTTTACTTGACTTCTTACACACTATTACAATATAAACTTAATTTGTGGATTATTTCTGAAAGAGGAAAGAAGATAGTAAGATGGATAAATGTGCTCCCAACTAATCAACAGCAAACAAACAATTCTTAGTTCTGGTGTTTTTTCAGCTGAGTCAGTCATATTAACAATGATCTTGTTTAATTAAAGAAGAAGAGTTGCAAAGAAGACACTTGCCCTGGAGGTGGTCAGGTAGCACATTTTTGATAATGAAATGGTGAAGACTTTTTGTTCTTAGAATTCATATTTTGCATGGCATCATAGAATTCAAGGGAGATTTCTTCCCAAGTCTATCTGTTCTATCTTCCTACCATTGCAAAATTGTTCTCTATGCTGCATTTGTAATAAATGATGATTACTATTATTATTACTAATAGCCCCAACAACATTATCTAGTGTAATGGCTTCAGTGATTACACTGTTTGATAGGAATTATCTTCCTGAGCTCATTCTAAAATTTCTTCTTGCTCAACATATCTTGTTATTTCTATTTATTTGTCCCTTAAAATACCTACCTATTATTTCCCCTGTAATTATAGCTCACTGGGATGAGGCTCTTTCATTTTGGTTTCTTCTTTGCTGCCTGGAGCATTGTGGGCTTGCAGTCAATGCTGTTTCACTTTTGATGTTGACTCCTTCAAATGGAGACAGGTGGCTTCACAAGTTACGACAGTCATTGCATCAACCAGGATTAATTTGATAATTTATTTCAAGCTCATTGTAACATTGACTCTTCTCACAATACCTTGATTTATGAAAGATTAGTGCTGATAACCTAGACTTATTCATTCCTTTAAAACTTCAAGAATCCAACCCCAAATGCTCATTTTTTGTGACCCCATTGTTTACAGTAATATTTAATTTTAAAAATCTGTAAGATAAGGACCGACTGGTTAGCTCAGTTGATTAGAGCATGGTGCTAGTAACACCAAAAGTTTGATTCTGTACCGGCTAGAGGACAGTCCAAAAAATAAATAAATAAATAAATAATAAAAAGATGTAAGGTCATGATAAGGTTGACATTTGTCAATTAAATATTGATAAATATTGATATTACTATTTTCAGGTTTATTGTTATTATATAATCCAGATCCATAACCAGGTTAGCATGTGAATTGGTCAATTTACAAACTCTTAAGCAGAAGAATAAAGTGTACAAAAAAAACTAAGCAGCATTGGATCATCTTCTGCTTTGCTGTTTTCAAATAAGAAAGTGACTAAGAGAGACAAACTAACCTAAGCAACTTGCAAAAAATGTATCCAAATTATAATAGCATGACAGGTTAAATAAACTAGATGTTGTTGCCTGAAAGGACCATCTTTTCTAGAGTCTGTCCAAACAGTGAGCTCAATCAAAATGTTTTGTCCATTGAAATGGACTCACAGAGCAAAAGTACACACAGCTCTGTTGTTGAATGCAAATCCGAGATGATGATGATGACAAATCAGTAAACAAATCTACTGCAAATACAGTTTATGTGGGCCAGTGTCTTCTCCGAATGTCAACCAGCATGGAAAAACTGATACACTCTGACTTGAGATATTTTACACCTTATCTGCAGGAAGCACCACTCACCCCAGAGGAAGAAACCTCAGAACACTCACACGAGAGAGAGAGAG
>NW_007792132.1:0-1776 GCF_000696425.1 Galeopterus variegatus
AATATGACTGATGTCCTTATAGGAAGAGGAAGAGAGGCCAGGGATACCTGTGCACAGAGAAAAAACCATGTGAGGACCTGGTGAGAAGGTGGATATCTGCAAGACAAGGAGAGAGGTCTCAGGAAAATCCAACCCTGTGGGCACCTTGATCTCAGACTTCTAGCTTCCAGAACTGTGAGAAATAAATTTCTGTTGTTTAAGCCAAAGTCTGTGGTATTGTGTTATGGCAGCCCAGGTGACAAACACAGAGGATCACTCAGATAGGATCTGGATGTGTTAGAAAAGTCTCAAGTGCTGCTTGCATATCAAGTGACAAGGGTGGCTATGGAAATCTGGCATCAGACCATATTTCTTAGAAACAGCACATCTGTACCGTGCTTTTTCTTTTTTTTTAATTGGTTAAGCTGATGTTTCTCAAAAATGTGTTTGAGGGATCAGTAGTTTTATGATGAGATGTTAATAGGTGTGCTGATGGGGAGCAGGGAGGAGAAGGTTTTGTGGTCAAATGAAGCTTAGAAATGACAGATTAAACAAATTTAAATAAGCTTCTCGGCTAAAGGACTTCTCAGAGCCTTCAAAGTGCTCTTGTACATTGTAACTCTCTGAAAGAGTTAGATGACTCATTTTGCAGCATTTCCAAAACTTTTTTTCTAGAAGCACCATTTACTCATTTAAGTTTTGCAGGTGATAGTTTGGGAGTTGTTGTGTTAAGGCTGTGTTGTACCTAAGGCTGCCATAATGAAATGCCACAAACTGGGTGGCTTAAAACAACAAAAAAATACTGTCTCATTAAATAAGAGGCTACAAGTTTGAAATCAAGGTGTTGGTAGGCCATGCTTACTCTGAAGCTTCTAGGGGAGATTGCATCCATTCTTCTTCCAGCTTTTGGTGGTGGCCAGCAATCCTTGGCGTTCTGTCACTTGTACACGCATCACTCTCATCTCTGCCTCCATTTTCACATGGTCATCTTCTCCCTGAGTGTGTCCGTGTCTCTTCTAAGGACACCAGTCATACTGGATTAGGAGCCCATCCTCATGCCCTCATACTAACTTAACTAATTACATCTGAAGTGGTCCTATTTCCAAATAAGATCACATTCTAAGACACTGGGATTAGGATTTCCATATATCTTTTGAGGGGGCACAATTTAACCCATAACAGCTGTTATAAGTACTTAACAACCATCAGAATAAATGCCCTAAAATTTTACTTTGCTGCCTTTCATTTTTGTTTCTCTCATGATAAGCGGCTCATTTTAATTTTACATTCTATAAAGCAGCAGATTTTAATCAGCTGTGTGCAAACAAGTCACGTATAATACTTTTTTAAAAAGTTCATTTCCATTTCTATCCACCTCAAGATTCTGATCATGCAGGGCTAGGTGATGGAGGGAGACTGGATTGTTTCCAGGACCTATGTTTTAAGTCTTTCTTTCAAACACCTCTTCCCTAACTCCTGCCTTTCATAGTTTCTCCTTCACCAAAAAGTAATGTTGCCTTCTTTTAAATATGTGGTCAGCATGCATGTTCTGGTCTCCTCCCAGAATCCAGGGAAGAATGTGTAGGTGAGGGTTGTATGGGGGTTTGTCCTAATCAAGTGACTCAGCCAAGCTTCCTGCAATAACTTTTGAGAATTTCTCCCGAAAGTCACAACTGCACCTGGGAGAAGTGTGACTATAGCCTAGCTGTATTGAAACACATGTTAAAACTGTACTCTGTGTGGGGCCGGCCCGGTGGCGCACTGGATAGTGCGCCGCTTGGGAAGCGCGGCGGCGCT
>NW_007792133.1:0-1776 GCF_000696425.1 Galeopterus variegatus
AATAAGAATATTTTTCTTCCATTTCAGCCCAGAGAATAGACTGTGCCACCTTGGATACACCTTTCTAAATGATCCACGGCCAGCCATGGGAATGAGACTCATGTTACCTGAGTCACACCTTTTAGAAATGTGTTTCACAGCCAATTGCTGTCCTCTGTCATGAAGAACCATCTAGAGACCTCCACTCGGGAAGATTCCAGTTTGGGCCAGGACTGGTTGCAGCGTCTCCACTATCTTTCTAGAATCATGGTTATGTTGGGAAGGGAGACATCACCTCCAAGTCCCCCCCGTCCCACTGCCCCCAGCTCTTATGTGGGTTCTTTGGCTGGATCTAGGATCAAGATTGACACAAGGCAGATTAAAAGGAAGGCGTACATGTTTTATTAGTTTTAAAAAACTAATCATGGGATCTTCATAAGAGGGTGAAGTCTGAAGAAGTGGCCAAAGCAAGATGCTTTCCCACTTTTTAGACTAAAAACAATAAGTGTGTGAAGAAATGACAGAACAAGAGGAG
Source organism: Galeopterus variegatus (assembly GCF_000696425.1). Taxonomy (NCBI): domain Eukaryota; kingdom Metazoa; phylum Chordata; class Mammalia; order Dermoptera; family Cynocephalidae; genus Galeopterus; species Galeopterus variegatus. Next base: position 515 of record NW_007792133.1, read on the forward strand.
GCAGTAAATTCTAGGGGAGTCACTAGGAGATATATGGGGAGATGTTGACTAGTGGAAGATAAGGGTTACTTCAGGTTTTTTATTCAGGCCCATCACAGCCCCAATTTTCAGTCTCTAGTAATAAGAGCTATTTTTTTGCCCTTGTATGGAGAGGGCACCCCTCCCAGAGAAATCCCTATGGTTTGCTGCATGCAGGAAAAGATGTCAGCTAGCCCTTTCTGAAACTACAATTTCTCCAATGTTTTCAGCTTGAAATAATCAATATACAAATCTGGCATATTTGGAGATGGCACGTTCTTCTCTTCTTCAGTTACTATCCCTTATCCTCGCTACTGTTCTGCAGGGATTAGGAGAGCCAGTTAGGAAAAGCACGGGGCTGCTGGAGACTCTAAGCTCATGGAACAGAACCAGTGGAATGTTCCATAACAGAGGCCTTAGCCTCTCTATCTTCTCCCACATGATTTAGGCTCCTATGCGTGAAGGCGTTCCAACCCCCATAGTGTTGAGGGCCTCCCCGCTGGATCTTGGACCTTGTTTCACAGGACCCTAAGGCTCTCCTCTCCATGCTCCATACTGACAATTCCCTGGAATATTAAGGGGTGTCTCGTGAACAAGTATTTCATAGTCAAGTAAGTCCCTCTTCACTGAGGGACTTTTCTAAGTCTTTATGATGCCAACATGCAATGCAAAACTCAAAGAGTTCCATGGTAGGTAGCATTTCCAGAACATATTTGATCATAAAACACTGTCATTGTTTTAGCCAAAAATCTCCTAGGACTAGAGCTATGAGTAACATATGCAAGAGCTCCTGTCTGCTCTTTAAAAACACAGGTTTATGATTCAAAGGTAGTATAACCCTAAAGTTATAGCTCTGTTGGGTTTAAACAATTATAGTGAATGTGAAATATCAGAGCCACATCTTCAAATTTTAATTTAAAGGATTATCCCTGAATTCCCCTACAGTATATGGTCCCACAATTATATACTGTCTTGGCTTGGCTAAATAATATATTTTGCTATCTATAGCTACTTATAGTATGTACCTGAAGCATGCTAACTATTAATGGCAAGTTGGTGGGATCTCTGTAGTGACTTGCATTAAGGCCCTGTCCTTGATCTTATTCTTTTCAAAACTTTTTTGAATGTCTTCCATGAAGTCATAGAATGCATACCTACTACACCAAAGACCCCAAATCAGGGCAAATGACAAATTTGTTAGATGACAGAGTGTGGTCTCAACAGACAGAACTGATGAACCAAAT
>NW_007792134.1:0-665 GCF_000696425.1 Galeopterus variegatus
AGACATGCCTGCTTTAATTAAATCAACAAACTTGAATGAGCTTTAAAATAAAATACTTAGGAATTGAGTTAACCAAGGATGTGAAAAATCTCTATAATGAGAATTACAAACCACTGCTGAGAGAAATTAGAGAGGATACAAGAATATTGAAAGATATCCCATGCTCTTGGATTGGAAGAATCAACATAGTGAAAACGTCCATACTACCCAAAGTGATATACAAATTTAATGCAATCCCCATCAAAATTCCAATGACATTTTTCTCAGAAATGGGAAGAACTATCCAGACATTTATATGGAATAACAAAAGACCATGCATAGCCAAAGCAATGCTTAGCAAAAAAAATAAAATAAAATAAAATAAAGCTGGAGGCATAACACTACCTGACTTCAAACTATACTAGAAAGCTATAATAACCAAAACAGTATGGTACTGGCATAAAAACAGACACACTGATCAATGGAATAGAATAGAGAATCCAGAAACCACCCCCCCCCCTTCCTGCCATCTGGTCTTTGACAAAGGCACCAAGCCTATACACTGGAGAAGAGACTGCCTCTTTAGCAAATGGTGCTGGGAGAACTGGATATCAATGTGCAGGAACATGAAACTAGACCCATACCTTTCACCATACACTAAAGTCAACTCAAAATGGATTAAAGAA
>NW_007792135.1:0-1776 GCF_000696425.1 Galeopterus variegatus
TTTATACCACTCCTTTCCATATTCTGTCCTTTCGTGCTCTCTAGGGTGACTAGATTGTATTTTACTAAATACCTATTTACTACTTCCAACATTTTTATTTTTCATTTCATTTATCATTGTGAGTTCTATGAACCATCTTTTTGCACCCTACTGATGTCTAATCACTCATTTCACATATATTTGATTTTCTTTACCCTTCAGTCATTTTTTAATGTGTATCACATTGTTTTAAGATGTATTTAATATAGTATTCATTTGCTTGCTACATTTAATTATTTTGTGCTATTATGTTAGTATCATTAAAAACATTATTTGGTTACTTTTATCTTTCTGCATTTAAATATCATTAAATGGAGTTCAGCTGTGATCCTCTTGCTCCCTCCATATTTAAATGCTATGGGCATCTTGCATATCAGAAGGAGGTGCATATGAAGTTGGTAATGCATCAAGGTTTATTTTTCCAGTTTCATGCTCAGGGAATCACTCTCATGATTTTATGATGCCCTTAAAAATGTTATTGTAAAACTCTAAGAGCTGAGCTAGAGTCATGAGCACATTCTACCTGTTGTTTCTTGAGCACCATAGGTAGACAGGTCTTGCCTTTCAAAGATGTCCTCTGCACTTTAGTCATTTTATGTTGCTCTACTGTGTGGTCTGAGACCTACACCTTCCAGAATCTGCCTCCCTTACTGGTCTTTTCTTTCCAGGGTTTCTGCTTTACACAATTGACTTTCTCTCGTCTTTTTCCTTAAGGCGAAGACCTGCCCTACTGAAAGGGATCATGTGCTGCATGTTTCTGATATCCTCAATTCTCCGGAGCACCCGTTCAGTCTTTCACAGTCCATTTGTGACACCATCAAGACTGGATGAGGGAGGGAGTTGCTGTTTACCTGCTCCTCAGAACATGTAAGGGCGTTTCCATTTTTCTAAATTGATTTTGCAGAATTAATCAATAAGTAAATTATCCCATCTTTGCAGCAGCGGATTTGGAAAATTCATGGGTTCCACATGTGATAGGTCTTGTTAAAACTTCCCTTACCCTGTTAATTTGGCACCCGGAGCAAACCTGCTGATCCAACAAGAAACTGCTGCTGTTGGGTGCCTTGACCTTTCAAACTCTTTTTTCAATATTTAATGAAGATCCTTTTTTATGTATTCTTATTTATTTATATTAATTTATTTTTAATTAACATGTAATAATTATACATATTTATGGGGTACATAGTAATAATTTGATTACATATATACTGTATTATGATCATCAGGCTAATTAGCTTATAAATCAGTGCAAACACTTGTCATTTCTTTGCAATGAGAACATTTAAACTCTTTTCTTCTAGGCATTTGAAAATAGACAATAAATTATTGTTATTATAGACTGCTAGCACTGCTATAGAATAGTAGAAGATATTCTTCCTGTCTGGCTGTAATTCTGTACCCCTTATCCAATGTCTTTCTATCTCCCACCCCTGTACACTTCCCAGCCTCTAGGAACCACAATTCTGCTCTCCACTTCTATAAGCTCAGTTCTTTTAGCTGCCACATATGACTGAGAAAATGTGGTGTTTTATCTTTCTGTGTCTGGCTTTTTTCACTTAAGTAATGTCTTCCAGGCTCATCCATGTTGTTGCAAATGACAGGATTTGATTCTTTTTACACCTGAATAGTATTCCATTGTGTTTATGTAGCACCTTTTCTTTAATCATCCATCTTCCAATGGACACCTAGGTTAATTCCATGTCTTTCCTATTGTGAATACTGCTGCAGTAAACATTG
>NW_007792136.1:0-1776 GCF_000696425.1 Galeopterus variegatus
GGTTTTCAAGGTTGATGCAGCAGGAAAATAAAGAGCATACAGGTGGCATATCAGCAAAAAATAATATCTGATAGGGAATGACATAATTCATGTTGGCTCATCACACTTTAGCTATTACTAGTCTCATAGCCTCGTCCTAACTGCAAGGTATTGTGAAAAATGTAGGAAGAACATGAAATATTAGGTGAGCACCAACCACTTCCTCTGCCATTGTCTCTTATACATAGCAGGTAACTCAGTAAAGTATCCTTGATGAATGTGTTGTGCAAATAAGAGTGTATGACATTATAACAAAAGGCAGAGACACAATGTTAATGAAGAAATCCTCGAGACTTAAAAGAAGGCTAGCTAGTATGCAACACATTTGAAACAAATGAAAGGATAAAATGCAAATGAAGAAGAGGGCATGATAAGCTAATCTCAATATTTAGAAAAATTTGACAAATAATTGCTCCACATTGTGAACACTATCTCTTAATATTCTGAGGAGAGTATCCAAGATTTTCAGAGTCACATGGTAAGGAATCTCAAAGGTTTTCCAGAGATTCTGTCACCATGTATCATAAACTTCAAGCACTCTTCTCCTCAAAGGGAAAGTAACAAAGCAGAATTATTCATTGGGGATTATGGTGATAAAATATTCACAGATCCTATTAAAGCAATAATGTGCCAGTTTTTAAATTACTGAACTATTCTGTCTGTTATTTCTAAGGGAATCTTATTAGCAAAGATAGAACACACTAGCATGGTTTTGCTTTGGGATTCATCACATTCTGATTACAGAGTATCTAAAAATACATTACAGATATCTTTGCACTTGTTGTAAACAGGTTGAAATGACAATTAAGTAGTCTCAGCATTATTAAATCCAGAGGACATGAAAGAACACTGTAACTTGTGAAATTGTACCAGCAATGGACATAACAAAGTAGACAGTAAAAAGAAATAAAAGGATCAGAGTTATAGTTAGTTTTAAAGTAAATCTAATTCTATATCCATAGAATTGGCCTCCAAATCATTCTGGATATAATTTTTAGTACACAGCTTCACCTTGGTCCAGGAACATGACAATACAAAGTCTAAGGCTCTGCTTACAAAACTAGTCACTTACCCACTGAATGCCCCAGCTAGCATTGGTCTGTAAATACCTATTTTGCTGAACAGAAGGAGTAGTCTATTTATTTTTCATATTTTTGAAAGTCATTTATTGATTCAGCCAATTTACATAAATAACCCATTCTGATATAAGCAACACAGTCCTATAAATCTGTAGTTAACAATAACTCAGTATATGTTTATCTGGATCTTCAGTATTTCTTTAGTTTAATATCATTTTGTAAAATAAGCCGCTCACTTTGTTTTAATTCAGTATTTAACACCATTTTCAAATTGGGCAGCAAAAGGGAATTTTCAGATTTGAAATTTTTAATGACTTGTTGTAAAAGATCACAAATAACTTTAGCAGTGTTTTCAAATAGTCATATATGAAAAATAAAAACTCAACTTATGGCAGAAGATGGATGTCCTACTTTTGAATTGGAAGGGGTTCATTTTTTCTAATCAAGTGGGTCTTTTCTAATCACAGGAAACATGGAACTAGCAGATCTGTAGAAAAGAAAATTACACTTTATATCACCACTTTCAACCTCTTTTAAAATAAGGGGAGAGGGTTCTGAGCCTGGGCAGGATTAAGAGTTTCAATTCTTCAGAATCCAAGCATTGATCTGACAATCTGTGGGTTCCTGAGGAATCTAGGTCTGGTTCCTAGATGGGGGA
>NW_007792137.1:0-1776 GCF_000696425.1 Galeopterus variegatus
CACGAAGGATTAACTCTGATTCCTTTTTCCCCTAAATCTTTCTTCCTTTACTTTTTTTTTTCTTGTTTCCTTGCATCCTTCTTCTATTTTGTTGCAGGTGGGCTTTCTCACTGCAGCAATAGATATAAAATATCCCTGATTGACTATATTTATGGGGCCTTTCATCTTCCCTTTGGTTTTAAACAAAGAAAAACAGTCTCTCTTGACCATGCCTGGTTTAAACAGCAGGTAAAGCCGAAGCCACTCCTCTTCAGCCTCAGACAGAAAATTGTTACAGTTGAAATCATTCCATCATGGAAATGGTAAAAGAAAAGTTCCACTTAAAGAATGCTTGTGCTGACACAGGAGGCACCACCTCTGATGGATTCTGCCACCAGGACCTGATGGGTTCTGCCACCAGGAGAAGCGTGACCCAAGGTGGCTTCACTTTTCCCAGCTCAGGTAGGACCAAAGGCAGGACCGCACTTGGATATCTGACCAACACTGCCAATGTCACAGGCCAGGATTTGTTGGCATTACTGTGTGCTCTCAGGTGAGCCACTGCAGCATCCTGTGGCTTTATTGCTTTATGTCATGGAGTTAGATCCAAGTGACGTCTCAGCATCCATGGACATGGACTGCATAACCTCACCCTATGCACCATGGGCACTGGTTAACCTTCTCAAGCCAGAGGTGGCAGTTGGCAAGTCACTCCAGCCAGCAGTGCACATTCCAGAAGGGCAGCCACTGAGCTGCACAGGCACAGAGCAGGGAGCTAGCCCAGTACCTGGGGAAGGGCTTGATGCCCTGTGACCTCACCTTCCTGGTTGTCTCTAGAGCTGTCTGTCTCCTGCTTTCAGGAGCACCCCAGCAAGCCACAGAATAGTAGAAAAGCCACAACACAATAACAAAGTAAAAAAAAAAAACATCTCCACCTTACTGCCATAATCTTGAAATGGCAGATGGCTCCCCAGGATGAACTGTCTCCTGTGAGCAGCCCTGGCCACACCACCTCCACACCCTGACACAGGTGCTACATGTGGGCACCAGAGACAGAAGATACATCTGAGCACACTCATTTGCATTTGCTGTTTATTTATGGAGGGCCTGCTAAGGCACTGTAACTGCTAAGTGCTGGGAACAAAGACAACAAATACGTGGTCTCTAGCTTCAAAGAGGTCACAGATATTCTTAAGCAAATGATAGGATTTCCTACATTGTTTTCCTTAATAATTGTATTTACATACCACTTCTGCTGAACCTATTAATTAGCTACTCAATGTTTATTCTGTTGTGGAGTGTTACTTTTCCCTCCTGTAGTCATTTTTATCATGTAACCAGGATGAATGTATTCAGTGCTCTTGATTTTGCCAATTTTTATAGGATCCCATTATCTCTTCATTCTCACCTACTTTTTTCTTCAGGTTTGTTGGAAGTTCACAAGAAGTGAAGCCATACCAAAGACTTTGCTTGCTTAGGTATGGTATCTATTGCTTTTTCCTGGCTTTGGGATATATTCTTTTTATTGTTATTTAGTTACCAAGATCACCAGTGTGATGTTGATCAACGAAGAGGCTCAATCAACAAACATTCCTGCACCAGGACCTTGTCATATCATCACTGTGTTTGGAGGAGCCTACCCAAACCAGGAGAACTGCTCTTCCTCAATGAATGCTCACCATTTGTGAACATTGAAACTATTTTGGGTCTCTTTCATTTTTTATTCACTTATCAGATATTTTCTTCACTTTTTCAACAAATACTAATTAAACCAAGGGTCCTGGTGATAGAAAAACA
>NW_007792138.1:0-1776 GCF_000696425.1 Galeopterus variegatus
CAAATGCCTACGTGCTAATGTAAATTTAATTTCATCAATGATTAAATCTTTCGTGCTGTTTTGGAAATGCATTTACTGAGCACATTTGTCATATTTTGTGCCATATGCAGACATACATGTCATAATGATTTTTCCTTTATAGAGCTCAAAATCTAACAATTCATAATCATAAACAAAGAAATTATCATGAGTTCTCCAAAGAGGTATGAATAAAGAACTCATAATGTTTTAAACACCACTGAGAATACTTTAATGAGAAAATATGAAAATTTTATTTATTGAAAATGGTCTACTCCTGCTGTTTAAAATTGACAAACTAATGACTCTTTGAGAGATCTTTAGTGACAGAATTCCACTAATAATAAAGTTCCTTTGCCCATATTTATTGAGGTGGTAAATTCAATACTGTCACAGATCCTTCATAGTTCTAAAGAATCCCACAGTTTTCAATGGGAAAAATAATAATTCTCAGTGAGTAAGAGGAAAAATAAAATTTAACTTGATTAACTTAGTGAAGAAAGATGAAAGAAAGCTTGAACAATAGAAGAAAGTTTCTATTCAAAATATATTCGCGGAGTTTTATTCCTTATGAGGTCAAAGCACAAAGAAAAAAGGTTAAGTTCTAAAATGAGAATTGAGGAAAAATTCTAATAAGTGTGGCATACCAATGTGATAAAAGCAAAAGGATACAAAATAACAGAACCCATGCACAAGTTTTCCTGTCCTAGGGTTTACTCTCCTTTCCCTCTCTCAAATATTTTTATGTAGTTTACACACATTCATCATATAGTTGACGTTTGGAGATGGGAACAAAACAGTAGATATAACATATTTCAAATTATTTTATCATTCACATAAAACATTTGAGCACTTTCACAAGCCAGCTATCAGAGAATTTATGATCCCCAAATACAGAAAAACAAAAATAAATATTCTACAATAATTTGATGAATGCAGCAATGGTAGTAATGACAGGATGCTAAGGCAAAGAAATAGATAGACAAATATGTAGACAGACGCCACATTCTAGAAAAAGCGAGTTGTTCAATGTGTGCAGAACAGTATGGTGAGTGCCATATCTAGAAGGGCCTTCAAGTCATGCTAAGAAGTTTAAATTTTACCATAGAGAAAAGGATAATCACTAAAGCAGGCAAGTAATCTGACACAAAATACAAGGCAATTAGAAGAAGGGAGACATACAGGCAGCCACGTAATAATTTAGTCAATAAAGGATGAAAGCTTTAATTAAATACAGTTGGAAATGGAGAAAAGGAAAATGTTGTTTGGCTGTACATTTGTATTTATATGTACATATGCAGATAAATACACATCCACCAGCATCTGCCTAGTAGAACCCTGGCAGATAAGATTAAAGTAAGATATTGCTCTTTCCTCAATTGAAACTTTCATCTATCTGAAAATGATAACAAACAAAGCATAAAGTAACTATATGTTTTTCACAAAATCATATGCCATCATCGCTATAGCAGGCTGCAGAATTAAGTTCATAGACAATTTAGATTACTTTAGTACTGGTATATTTTTATCAATCTTTCTAAAGGACAGACTCATTTCTTTTATGAAACTTACAGTAAAAATTTACATAATCTCATGTAGCTTTTCAGCTTGATTCAGATTTACCTGACTATGATACATGTATACTAAAATGACGGGGCTGAGGTTCCTCGGAAGAAATAGCAGAAGCTAGAGTCACTCAGGTGCCACATTCTGGCATCTGGGGAGATTCTATAGTGTCAGGCAGAGTCCAAATACTAG
>NW_007792139.1:0-1776 GCF_000696425.1 Galeopterus variegatus
AAAAAAAAAAATGGAAAAAGAGTCAACATGTTTAAGCTCAAATAAGGATTACATGCACGTGGTGTGGTGGTAAAAATACTGAAGTTCCTATGATTGCTTCCTCTCCAGAAGTAGACCACTAAAATGGATTGTGGACAGGGTGAGCAAGGATAAATAAGTACCAAAGCTGCAGATATATTAGAGGGTACTTTAAAAAGTCTGTGGGAAAATAAAATTATAAGATGATATGAGTCTTTCCATGAACTTTTTGAAGACCCCTCTTATGATTAAAGAGATTCCATGGTAAGTTCAATGTCTGTTCTACAAGTCTTTAGGAGTCCATAAGCATACTTACCTGATATAAACATAGATGGATAGGCCTCTAGCAGCCATATTACTTTAATGTAGACTTAACTGCTGGCGTATGATTCCTTTCTGTTGCAAACAACCAAGCCAATTAAACAAAATCAAACCACATCAATAAAAACAAGTACAAAGGACAATGATTACATACCAGGCACAGGAAGATAGGTATTAACTATTTGGAGGGAGGGATGGGGAACCAAATTAATGAAAATCTGGGGCTTTGGAGTCAGAGAGATAGTATATAAATCTTAGGCCACTTGGCATCTGTAGGAAAAGTGTACTCACTGCTAGCCTAAAATATCTCCATTTATTGATTTACTTAGTTGCACCTCCACAAGAATGAATAATTCGGCAAACTTTGTCTTTTTCCTTACCCAACATATATATTTCATTAGAATTTCTACTGAAAATAAAATGCTTTTATGGATTACATTTAATATTTATTAAAATGTTTAAAAAATAAAAAAGTTATATGATGGAGGAAGATTGATGCAGCAGTTATCTGTGATGGGTTCATCATGGAAGTTACAAAATTTATCTGCGAGCTTCTGGGAGGTCAAGGAAAACAAAATGAATTATGAAGAATTCACTAGGCCATGTAAAGAACTGAATATTTCAAATGATCAAAATTAACATCATTCTTCTGTTATTCCAAATTAAGCAATGTGTCATACTCACAAAGAAATGATCTTAATGGAAGGACTTTTCATGTGGCTTCCCATTCTCCACTCACATAGCACATGATCTTCTCTTCAAATGTTAGTTGGGTTGATATTGGAGAGGGAGTTTGAGATATAGAAGGAGGGTAAGATGACATCGAAGAGAAAGGAGATGTAGAGAAGGGATAGAGCTTGAGATAAAGTAGTGGAAGAAGTAAAGATAGAGACAGGGCAGGGCCAATGGAGATAGAGACAGAGACTGGCATGAGCACTGTTGCAGACATGATATATGTGTGTTTGTGTGTGTATGTTACAACAAATATGTATATATGTTACAACATATGTATATGTTACAAACTACGATTAATAGTATAAGAGAACCTGAAGAACTGAAAAGTTTCTTCTGTGGCCCTCATATTATCTTACCTCCCTCAAATGCTCTTCCCGTCCCTTCTTGCTAAACCTAAATTGTCAACCAATGGCTGTTAAGCCTTAAGAACATCTTCAAAGACAATCTTCGATCAGCAACTGAAGTTTGGGTAATTCATTTTGCTAATACTCTTATAGATCCCTGACTTGTTTTTCCCAAGTTAGAATACTTTTTCAGGATTATCCTTATGCTCCAATTTTCTGAATAAAGCTTTGTGTTTAATAATGCTCTGGTTGATTTTAGTCTGTAGTATCCAGACTTAACTATGCCTTATTACTATATTTATTTTTATATTTTTTATTTATTTAACTTTATTTTATTTTTAACTGACAAATAAGAGTT
>NW_007792140.1:0-1775 GCF_000696425.1 Galeopterus variegatus
GCCTTGCTCTCAGACTATTTCTGAGACTGGAGCTTCAGCATTACTTCTTGCTGCAATCGGGGAATGCCACACTTAACAGGACCAGTTCAGCTGAAGTAGGCATCTTCTGTTGTCCTTATCGGTGGCCTACCTTCTTTTACAGGTTCCTACAGTCTTCCCAGGCCACAGTAGATCTTGAGCTGATAGAGAGGTCACACCTTGTCAGTGTTCTACTCAGTCAGGGAAGTCCACTTTAAACTTAGCCTGGCTTCCAACTATTACACTGAGTCCAATACTATATGGGAGTTAGAACTTACTCTCAGAGCCCAAGATGAAAATTACGTATAGTCACTTATTAAATACCAGATTCCCTCTCTTAATGGTAAGCTCCTCCAACTGGTGAGGCACATGAGAAGCAAACTCTACAGAGAAAACAAGAGATGAAGTTTTCCATCCCACTCTGGGGTACATGCTCTTTGAAATTCAATGATAATGGATGGAAAGGTCAATAACAATTAAATTGTTGTTTTGACTTTGTATTTTCTGCCATGTACATGTAGTTGAATTTGCATATGAGTACATGAAGCAAGTCCCATGTCCTCACACAGACACTTCCATGGGTCACGAGGTAGCTGCCAGGTTCACTAGGACAAATTAGGTTCCGCCACTTCACAGATCCTAAACCGCCCTTCTTCCTCAGACCCTGGTTTTGATGCCAGATTCAAACCCTGACTGAGATCACTCCTCCATTCATTACAGGTTCTCTCTCAGGAGACTTTTGTCTTCAAGGTCGCCTGGTAAGAGCCATTGCAGTCCACAAGACTAGTTTTAACAAATTTGAATCTCAAAAAAGATGTATCGGAAACTTTACTCATGTAACTCTGTGGGTAGAAATACAAGAGGTACAATTGTTATATTTAAATCTATTTAGAATCATCCATGTTGCATGTAAAAAAGAATATGACTCAACCTAAATTTACAGTCTTGCCTGGGTCCTTTTACACACAGAGAGCACCTGTTATATAGTAGATGGTCAGTAAATGTCATCCCATTCACTTCTTCCTCTAGGTGCTGTCATGAGAAGACGTGCAGATCTGAACAGGAGCATGACTGGTGTCTAGAGGAAGGAGTCGTATTAGGGTTAAGCACCACTATTTCTTCTTTGAGAGTCTCCTTTTCTACATATAAACCTGTATAAGAAATGATTAGAATGACTCCTCAATAGCCTTCTGCCCTACCTCCCCCACACCCAAAATATATTCCCTCATAGTCATTCTCTTTATTTTAAAAAATAACCCCTGTTAAACTGTTTCAGCTCATTGGGGGCTCATTTCACGTGGTAATAATCTCAAAATCATGTGAGAAATGAGAGAATTTTTGAGTTAATAGAAGCATTTAGTTTATCTTCTGACCATGGCCATTATCTTGTTATTTTCCTGAGTAACTGAGACTTAGTAATTCAAACTTCTCTGGATTGCCCATGAAAATGACAATCTGACAAAAGTAGATTACCAGGTTATCTTCCCAGTCGTGTGGAATTCTTTAATGAAAATGATAAAGATTCGTAGAACTTGGTACTATAATTGTATAATCTTCAGCTATTTAAGCTTTGGTTGTTCACAAGGGATCAGAATTGATAGCTTTTTGGAATACATCTTATGGATATTTCCACATTATTTATCAGCAGGTTATTTATTAACAAAGTCTATAGTCATAATTCAAGTAACCTCTAGGATTACTTGAATTGGAAGGTCATATCATTGCTAACCTAAAACTGTTCAATTTGTCAGTTTCAA
>NW_007792141.1:0-1775 GCF_000696425.1 Galeopterus variegatus
CCTTGTCATCCCGCTGCTGTTGTCGGCCTATCTCAACTGAGGGGCTTATTTCTGAATGGTTATTGATTCCTGTTTGGGATTGGAGCATTGATTCTAAGCCCCCACTACTAGAAAATGGACCTTTCTGTGTCCGCGAGTGGGTCCTAGCATTCCAAGGTGCTCCTCTGGGGTGAGCTAGCGTTAGTGTCAACCTTGTCACCCAGTCTGTCCACAGCTGGCTTTTCATTACTAGGGATTGCCATTAGAACTTCCTGCAGAGAACACCAGCTTCTCTATTTAGTTGCCGTCTTCTCCCTCAAAATGCAGGGCCTGCTTCCTCATTCCACCTGCTCTGATGGAAGGAAAGAAAGGCCAGCACTGAGGGAAAGGTGCAGGAGCAGCTGCATGGTTAGGTGTCCTGGGTTCCACTCGTGGTTCCACCATGAATTAGCTGTGTGCTCTCGGGCCAGTCATTTACCATCTCTAGGCCTCAGTTTCCTCCTCTGTAGAACAAGGCAGTTGGGCTAGATGGGCTGTAAAGATGCTTCCAGAAGTTCTGGGATGCTAAGATGTGGATGTCTTAGAAACTCCTCTAGAAGAAAAAGAGGGAGGAAAGGAGGAAGGAAAGTGGGAGGGGAGCATTGAGGAATCTGTACCTTTTCCCTTTGCCTTCTCTTTGACCCAGAATAAAAATCTGGAGGACAGACATCCTCTCTGGTGGTCTGTGATGTTAATCCCTAACTGAGGGCTTTCAGAGTCCATCGGCGCCCCTCTGAACTGTGAGCTGCTGGTGAGTCAGGTGAGAGATTGTGGTGAGAGGCAGCAGCTGCTTTTTAATCCTCCTCCCCTCAGAGAAACATGCGGGACAGGGAGGGCGTGTGGGTTGCTGGCATCGTCTCTTTTTCTTGACCCCATGGGTCACGAGTCACACTTCCGCTGACTTATCCTCTGTCATTGTCCAACTCGGGGGCGGGGGGGGGGAGTGGCTAAGGGGCTTCTTTAATCGATGGTTTGCGTTTGGGTAAATTTTCTCAAGTTGCATCTGATTCATTTGCCATTTTTACATTGACAGGGACGGCAGGCTTTTTCTTACGTTTTCTGAAAAGCTAAACACACTTGGCACTCAAGAGATCTGAATCAATCATAATACTTCCTAAGGAAGATGAATTTAATTTATACTCTCGGAATTTTATGTTGTTTTTGCAGAAGTCTGGTTAGAAGATCATCAAGCCACTGTGTATAGTTTTCATTTTTAAGTGATTTAAATAATAGGGGGTTATTTTATAAATAGGATAAAAGAAAAACAACAATTATGCCAGAAGAAAAAATCAACTGTGTCACATAATGCTAATGAAATTTGCATCATGTGTGATTGGATATTTCCATTCGAATAAATCATACTTGGAGAATTACTCTTAGATGATGCTGGGAGCTTTAAAATTATGTGGGAAAATATGACATTTCTTGAGGATATCTAGCCCTAGAATAACACCAGTAGGAAAAAATCAGAGAATTAACTAGTTCTTTCTGTTTGAGGCTTCTGCTGGAGCCTTGAGGTTCGGCCGGAGCCTTCTCTATTTGCTCTCCTAATTTGGGCCCTAAAAACATTCCTCCTCACAACTCAGTGTAGCCATTAGGTCTTTCCCTGGCCTCTTACAAACAGCAATGGCAGGAGTGCCTTGGGCTTTTGTGCCTCTTCATACTTTCCAAAGCACAGAGGGTAGCAGATCAGTTTAAGTGATACAGAGGGCATTTCCCAGCCCCTTGGCAATACCCTGAGGAATTCTGTGTCTGTG
>NW_007792142.1:0-229 GCF_000696425.1 Galeopterus variegatus
CTGCCTCCATTTTATCGGGTGGGGGCAGAGACGGCCGGCTTAGTGAGGGCAGGCCAGCCATTTCTGCTTGGCGTGGCTCCGTAGTGAGACGTGCCATTTGCTTACCTCGACGCAGGGCACCCCGGGGCCTGTGGACCAACATACAATCCCACTCTCCCCGTGTATCTCAGAGGGGACTGGTAGCGTGGGGAGCCCCCGGCCAGCGTCGGGGGGGCAGGGAAGAGGAGCC
>NW_007792142.1:321-560 GCF_000696425.1 Galeopterus variegatus
GAATTCTGGTGGGGAGAGGGGAGCCCAGAGACCCCTCGGGCTACATTGAAGCTACTAGTGAGCCCTCCAGAAGGACCGACCCATGCAGGGGGGAGTCAAAGAGGAATTGTGTGGTGAGGGACCCTCCCCGGAGGAGTTCACTCCCGGCAGTCGGAGAGTCAGGACACCTGCTGGGCAGGGCGGGGCAGGGAACAACTTTGACGAATCAACTGAAAGTCAAGGTTTGCAGAAGACACGCC
>NW_007792142.1:1508-1775 GCF_000696425.1 Galeopterus variegatus
GCCTCAGCCCTGTCCTGAGCACACAGAGTGGGGAGGGGCCCAGCAAAAGGAGGCGGAATCTCAGAAATAAAGAAAGAAAGAAAGAACAATTACAAATCCTGCAGGAACGCTCTGCAAGACTCAATAGCCCCATCTAATGTTCACAGAGTGTGAAAATGCCCTGATAGCGAAGGGCAGAAAACACATTCCTCCCGAGAATTGAATCGGAGGTCCAAGAATCGAGAGTAAATCCCTGCTTAAATGAACAAACATCCAAAAAGAGATACC
>NW_007792143.1:0-1775 GCF_000696425.1 Galeopterus variegatus
TCTATCTATCTATCTATCTATCTATCTATCTATCTATCTATCTATCTATCATTTATCTATCCTATTGGTTCTGTCTTTCTGGAGAACACTAATATACACCTCTTCCATTGAATAAACCTCATTGTTCTTAGAAATTCCTAGATGTTCCTAGAAATTGGGGAAATGTTGACTTGATTGAAAGAAGCTTGTCTCATCAAGCATAATCTCATACCTTGAACACTGAGCTTAACAAGGCTATGCCAAAGTGCCAGTGTTTGGGGGGCAAGGATGGGGATCTGCACTGAACCAAGTTTTCCTTGGTATTAGGGGCCAAGAGGGGAAAAAAAACCCAGCTAGAAATAAAGCAGAGTAAGTCAATTTGCATCAAAATTAGACCTTCATAAATTTGCCTAGCCCTTCAGCTGCAGAGTGAGTATGAATTCCTACTCTCTAAAAGCTAGTTTATCATTAAATGGGTCCACTTGGATGCACCCAGCAGAACACTATGAATGTGGAGAATGAGAATTCTTTGTGCTAACATCTGTGCAGTGACGAATGATTCATCAGTCAGCTACACACTGGCCTCCTCCACATTTCCGGAAATCATTCATGAAGTTCTCTGAGCAGTATCTTATAGGTCCCACACGACTATGTCCCAGGGTCAGGAACTCTTAGATATATCCTGTTCCCCTCAGCCAGCCACAAAATGAGCCTCACCTTATCACACTTCCTATTATTACATGCACATCTCAATGTTAGGCTGTGAGCAGAGTGCATCATCCAGCCCTGACTCCTTTCAAATAGCAAATTGGGAGAGGTCTCACCTTGAGGCCTTTCTTGGGTAAGAAACTACTTACCAGTCACATTAAAGCACAAGTGAGGGCTTCATCTGGGCTGAACCCTCCCCCCCCCAGTTTAATAGAATGGCTCTATGGTGCCATGTTGACCTGGCATATAAGATGATGCGAAACTCTTTCAATTATTCTGAGAGTGGCTGTTCAGAGGATGAGAAATCATCTGTGTTCAAAGTTGCCTTTAATTTCTCTAGTGGAGATGATTTGCCAGAGAGCCTTTGACTATTTAAAGGCTGTTACCTGAGCAAGACATTTGGGTAATTGGGCTTTTGATGTTGGTTTGGTGTCACCTTTATGCATATTGATGATCACATGACTGTAAAGACCTTGTTTCACTTTAATTGGAATCCCTGAGTGGGAGGGGCCAACTTGAGCTCTGGCTGGAAGCACAGAGTTCTCTTCGAAGGGCCAATGGGGATAAAGAAAGATAGTTTTGGCTTTTTTTTTTTTTTCCTTCTGTGTTTTAGTTAAGACACCTCTGTTCGTAAGGAAGTGAAAGAAACTTGTGATGCATTTAGCCAAAAAAAATAAATAAATAAAAATAAAATAAAGAGGTGGGGTGGGGGAGTAGTTTTATTCTTTTTTAAGCAAGGCTACAGCAATGTTAAGGAAGTTAAATGCTGTAATGCAGTCAACTCTCAAAAGAACCAGGACATGGAATATCATCAGGGACCCTGGCAGCTACTCTAGTCCCTTCACCTTCCTCTGATTTCTCTGCACACCTATCTCATTTTTTTTATTTCTCCCAACCAGCCTTCACGGTTACTCCACAAACATGTCACAGGATGGCTATTTCTAGAGTTTGCAAGTTTTCACCACTGCATTTCAAGCCATCTTCAGTGATATGATTGGATGTGTCTTAATGCCAATTCCAGACTTCTGAGAGAGAGAGAGAATGCGATCTGAAAACGTATACAAACTGGTGGAGGAAAGTACCCTGTG
>NW_007792144.1:0-1775 GCF_000696425.1 Galeopterus variegatus
AAAAATCCTATAGCAAATATTATATCTGATGGCAAAATTCTGAAACTTGCCCCTGAAATAAGGACTGAGACAAGAATGGTCACTGGAACCATGTCTATTCAACATTGTATTGAAGTCCCATCCAAAACAGGAGTAGGGGAAGTAAGAGATATTGGGATTGGTGGGACAGGAAGGAAAAAAATTTCATTATTGATAGATGATATGATATTACAAAGAAATCCTAAATGAGTCTACAGATACACTTTTAGACTTAATGAGTGAATTAAGGTCACTAGATAGAAGATTTATTTATAAAAACGAATAGTATTTCTATATATCAGCAATGAACAATTAGAAATAAACATCGAATATCACCATTTAGAATAGGATACAAAAATCAGCTACTTAGAAATAAATCTAATGAAAGATGTGCATGACATTTACACAGACAACTATGTAACATTAGTGAGAGAAGTTTTAAAAATTACAGAAAATCTAAATAAATGAAGGGAAGACAACATTGTAAAGATGCTGGTAAATATTCTCCCTAAAGAATATTTAGATTCAGCATGATCCCCGTAGGCTTCTTCTGGGTGTGAGAAAATTGACAAGCTGATTCTAAAATTTATATTGCAATGCGAAGGGATAAGAATGGCTGAGACAATCTTGAAAAACAGAGAGATCGGAAAACTTTTACTACTAATATCAAGACTTTACTTAGCCTCAGAAATGAATACAGCGTGTAACTGGTACAAGGACAGACAAATAGACCAAGCTGACGACCAAGATAAATAGACCAGATAAATAGACCAAGCTGAGTCCAGAAAGAACCACACATACATGGACTATAGATTATGACAAAGGAATACTGCAGAGCAATGGCAAGTGACAGTCTTTTTAATAAATGGTGCTGGTCAACTGAATATTCATATAGAAAAATTGACATTTAACTCCTATCTCATTCACATATTATCTATTTCAGTGTGAATGCTTTTAAATGTGAATGGTAATTCAATGCATTTTTTTGAACATAGCAGAATGGCCTCATGAGCTTAGAGTAAGCAAAGATTTCTTCAACAGGATACAAACCAAATATTAACCATAAATTGTATTCACCACAGATATCTTTATGGGACGGAAGGGCCACTAACATCGTGGAAAATATTTGCAACACATATAACTGACAAATGACTCATATCCAGAATATGCAAATTACTACTTACAAATCAGTCAGAAAAGACAAATAATCCAGTACACAAATGAGCAAAAGACTTGAAAAATCACTTCATAAAAGAGAATATTCAAATAACATATACATACACAACCATATTATGTATGAATGAGGTGTTCAGCCTCATCGATCATCTTTAGTCATCAGGAAAATGCTGGTAATTTTTTTATATGTATATTGACCGAGGTGGTGGTTACATAGATAAGCTCACCTTGTGACATTCTATCAAGATGCATACTTACAATTTGCTCACTTTTCTGTAAATTTATTATACTTCAATGAAAAACATTATTATTATTATTATTATTTGTCTTTTGTCTTTTTCTGTGTCCGGCAACGGATCGCAACCCTCAGTGTTGCTCCCACGCCTCGCTTTTTGTCTTTTGTCTTTTTCTGTGTCCAGCAACGGATCGCAACCCTCAGTGTTGCTCCCACGCCCCGCTCAGCCAGTGAGCGGAACCGGTCTGTATGTGGGATCCGAACCCCCGGGCGGGAGCGCGGCCACGCTTCCCAAGCGGTGCACTTATCCAGTGCGCCACCGGGCCGGCCCCGAAAAACATTATTT
>NW_007792146.1:0-1775 GCF_000696425.1 Galeopterus variegatus
GTTTGGTTTTTACTACATTGTAGGATTTGGATCTAACTTACCCAAATGTTAATTTTTTTTTATATTTCAAGAGTCTAGAGCTTAAATAGCAATTTAAATGTTAATCTCAGCTCTTGGTACACAGCACATACTTCATTTGTTTATTCAGCAAATATTAATTACCATAGAATTGCAGCCCAGTGGGTTTTGAGATGATTACTAACATCTGTGGCCTAGTATATTATGGGAATTCAGACGGAATCCCAGAATTTAATTGCCTCGAGGGTTCCAATACACCCTATTTGTGTTCATCTGGAAGTCCTCTTATGATCCAGGAAAGAATCGCAAGATACTCACGTTAGAGTGAAAGCGGAACATTGGAGTTTCTGTTTCTGGTGAAATCTGAGCATTTTGCTAGTAACCAGAAAGCTGAGTCGGACAGTACCGCAAATGCAGTTCCATGTCCCAGGCCCTGATTGAAAGAACGAGAGCAATCAGGCAGTGAGAAATTAGAATTTCTTACAAAACAGGATCTATGACCCGTGGCACTGGTGACGAAACACTCCGGACCAGCAACTAACCCTTTCTGGTCAGAGTAGCAATGGCTAATGCAGTCATCCAACACGTCCTGGAGACTGAACTAAGAAATAAATATTCAGCGGCCGTATCCAGAGTCTATCAAACCGCCTTCCTGCTCAGTCGCGTCTGAGAAGCCAATCCCGTGCTCTGTCACCTGTGACGATAGTGTTGCGAGGCAGGGCAAAGGCAGCTTGGGGAATAAAGACAGCGGGAGAAGATCCTAGACAAACGTGAGTCGCTCCTCTCAGCAGCAGTTCCTCTAAGTCAGGTCAGTGGCCCGAGCAGAACTTCTCCCAGTCTTGAAAGCGCTGGTTCTCGGACCCAGCTCCAGTTTCTCACTGTCAACCTTCCTCTGCTCCGTGGCCGCACCTCACGGGCCTGCATGGCCAGCGTCTGTTCTCACCGACCCGTAGTTTCACCCCCACCTTCGCTCACGCTGTTCTCGGCACCTGCTTCTTTGCCAGGCTACTTTATTCATTTTTCAGACTCAGCTCACATATCATTTTCTCCGGCGTATGCCTCTTGCCCAACCATGACCACCCCCTGGATCTGACAACATCTCCACCACAGAAGTTACGTTGGAAATGTTTCTCTCCATACCTGCCTCCGCCATCAGACTGTGAGCTCCTTGTCTGAGCCTTCCTGAGATCCTGAAAGCATGTTGAACTTTGCTACTAGATTCTCAAAACACGTTTACTGAACTTTATTACACAGACTGCAAACCAGTATAATTATGCCTAAAGCAGGACAGTTTTCTCCATCACTTCTGGCCTGAGTATCATTTCTACACCAATGTGTACAAGCCAAAGCTCTCTCCTCAAGGTAAATACCTCCTCCTCTATATTCTACACAAGAGCTCACAAAATGACTCTCAGTCCGTAACTACTGGGGACTGTCGGGGTCCACAGCCCCGCTGTCCGCCTCCACAGCTGTAGGCTTCAGCTGTTCCTTCCGTCCCATTCGTGTTTCCAGTTCTTCACGCAGGCGGCACCATCAGCGTGTCCTGCCAGCCCGTACACAGGTCCAGAGGCACTGCAGAGGGTGCACACTCCACCCGTGCCCTGGATCCCTGTTAAAGTGATAAGAAAATTCTTACGAAGGTATAAACCTTGCGTTAACATCTATATGCGTATGTAGCTTTGTATAGTGTTCTTATTTTTGTAATTGTGATCACAAAGTCGTGCCATACATGTTTTCATACTCGGATACTGAAAATG
>NW_007792147.1:0-500 GCF_000696425.1 Galeopterus variegatus
CAGGAGGACGAAGGATGCCAATATGTGTCTCCTGTGGTCTCCCAGCCCCAGTCTTTGCAGAAGAATTCTGATGAGCCCCCAAACCGATAGTTTAGTGCTCTGCTATGGTGGGACCCAGGGCACACATAGAATGTGAGGGTGCTCAGCATACTCCTGCACATTGCTGTAGAGCAACCTCCCCATGGATCAAGCC
This sequence comes from Galeopterus variegatus, assembly GCF_000696425.1. NCBI lineage: Eukaryota > Metazoa > Chordata > Mammalia > Dermoptera > Cynocephalidae > Galeopterus > Galeopterus variegatus. The sequence goes on from NW_007792147.1 coordinate 194, forward strand.
CATGGCACTCCTGGGGGGAGGGGAAAAAGGGGGCCTGCGATTGTCAAAGTATTCTTCTAGATCCCAGTTGCCTGAGGCTCCTAAAGCCAGTTTACACACATCTGGAAATAAGTCTGGCCACCAGGCTCCTGTAGTTACTTTGGCCTGACTCCAGATTGTATCTCCCACCCCATTTATAACATACCGAGTGAAATTTTTAGGAACATGCGGGCTGTCAGCTCCTGTGCCCAGGAAGAGAATGGTTAGACATAAAAGAAACAAGAGAGTTTTCATCTTATCACAGTTAAGGTGTTTGAACAATTTTCAG
>NW_007792147.1:1477-1775 GCF_000696425.1 Galeopterus variegatus
ACTCTCCAGGTGGTGCTCCTCTGTCCTTGGTCCTCTGGTGGTGCAGGTTTCACGTGCAAGGCGTGGACCCAAGCAGAGATCCCGTCTACCTTCACAGCTGTCGGGGTTGTTAGGAGCACTAAGTAAGGTCCTTTCCAGCGAGGCTTCAGGGTCCGGGAACGATGCCATCTGACGTAGACTGTGTCCCCAACCTGGAACTGATGAGAAACTTTGAGGGTCCCAGGCTCATAAGCAGCTGCCAGCTGTGTCCAAACTTTTTTTCTGTATGGCTTGGAGTCCTTTTAACCTGGCATATAAG
>NW_007792148.1:0-1774 GCF_000696425.1 Galeopterus variegatus
GTGTGTGTGTGTGTGTGTGTGCATGTGTGTATGCAGGTGCATGCATCTGTGTTTTCCATTTTTTTCCTGTTGAACATATGTTAATAAATACTATTTTAAAAAGTAATAAAATACATAAACGAAGAGCATAGGCTCTTTTGGGTATTTCCCAAAGTGCATTGGCCAATTTCCTATGTTGGGCATATCTGCAAGAAGTATAGGGGGTCATTATTTTTTTTTTCTACAATCCTCAGTTCAACAAAGAACGACAGGCCTGAGTTTTTAATTAGAGAAATTGGTGGTCAGTTGCATGACTTCAGCTCTAGTTCCAATGCCCAGTTTTCAAGGGGCTGTGTTGCTCTGAAATACTGGCTAGGTTGCTGAGCATCTGAATGAAGCCATTTGTGAAAGAGGATATCACATGCCTACCCATCATCACATTGACCCAGGAAAGGAGCTTTCACCAAAGCACAGAAATATTGCGGGCTCTGACCAGAAGGGAGTTTGTCAGTGTTTAGCTTGGCTGGCATCCCACAACCTACCTTCTTGTACAGTTAGAATCCTTTCCTGTGTAATGTGTGAAAAACCACAGGCCCCCTGCCCACACCTTCCTAGAGCTGTGTCACCAACAGCTTTCCAGTGTGTGCAAATTGGGAGATGGCTGGATCCCACATCTCCCTGTGACGTTTGCTGAAACAAATGCCCGTTAATAAGTGGCATGATTCCCTTGGTCTCAGTGATAAAGATGTACCTGTTACTAAGAGCCCTTGAGAGGAGATCTTTGGTGAGAACCTAAACACTGATTTTAATTGGTGGTAGACAGATGTGTTGGGAAAGCTTTATTTTTTCCTCTGTTTGTCTCAATAAGAATGTGTGAATGGCACCCCTTTTCCTCTTCTGTGCCTTATGTTCTGGACTTTAAAGACTACCAACATGGTTGGTTAAAAACGCTCTATTGCTTCAGGATGCAGTGTCAGCTGGTTTGGTGGATTAAATTGTTTTAAGGTCATGGGCTTTAATTCTTACTTCAGTGATTCTCAGACCTTGTTTTGCAAAGCCTCAGAGTTTTTATCTTAAGGGCTGAGAAAATCATCAGCTCTTCTGGGAGCTTGATACAGACAAAGGGGATGTACTGGACTCATTTTACAGAGGGGAAAATGATGGGTCAGAGAGGTGAGCTGACGGAACTAGACAACTATCCAAGTCTTCTGATTTTAGCCCACCACCTATCTCAGGTCCTGTCTCCATGATACCGTGTGAGTGGAACCAGCTTATTAACATGGGGATGGGTAAATCAGCATCCTTTTAGCAGGATTGGAAGTCTGCATCCCTTAATCACTCAGTCTATAGGATGAACCTGGAATGGCCCTTGTGCTTGCTTATTCTTGAAATGCAGGGATGGTCTGAGGGAGTGTAATGGAGACCTTGCTGAGACCTTGGATACACTTCATCTTTCGACACCTTCCCTCCAGTCCCCTCTCTGAATCCTTTCTCCTCCCCTCAAAAGGATTCTGAGAAAATCCGGGTGAAGAGCCTAAGGGAAAAAACAAGAAGATGACATGAGAAGGAGAGGCTGGGGGAGCAGGTGACTTGAGAAATAGAAGGGTGAAACCAGGAAACCTTGCTGGACTGAGTCAATAAATGGGCCATGGTGTGAAGGCCTTTCCCACCAATACGGTGGCCTGTTCCAACTCTTTTTCTGTGTGCTTTTCCCAGCTGTGCTGACAAACACCATGCTTAGTCTGGTTTAACAGAGATTACGACAGGAGAATGTTCTAACATCCATGTCTGGATT
>NW_007792149.1:0-678 GCF_000696425.1 Galeopterus variegatus
GCCGCGCTTCCCAAGTGGCGCACTATCCAGTGTGCCACCGGGCCGGCCCATTGTTACCTTTAAATTTCATTTTTCCATGAACTTTTTGAAGTGCCCTTGTATCTACAGCATTCAGCTGATTTACATATCTAGCAATCTGGTCAAAAATAGAAATGGGATTCCACTCAATGTGCCTTGTTCTCAGTGAACCCATGATAGCTTGTAGTGATTCGTACTTCCCTTCCAAGATCCTTTACACCCTTTCAATAGCAATTCATCTTAGAATCTCTGTGATAATCAGCATCAAATTGGCCAGGCTGTACAATCTGGAATCCACTATCTTTTTTATAAAAATTCTAATTTTTTCCTCTCTAGTCTTTGGTTTCCCTTAGTCAATTCTAAGTTGTGGTTTTATGAGCATTTATAAAAGTTGTTTTGTTTGTTTGTTTGTTTGTGTTTTTAATCCTGGCATAAAACTTTTCAGGTCTGGAAACTTTTAAAGCCTCCAGGTAAACAACTTAGATTTTGTTTATCCAGCTTGAGTTTCAAGATTATTTTAACAATATCGATTCTATTCTCTTCTGTTGAAAGATCTTGCCTTTAGGTAAAGAAACAAAATACTTGAGTGGTTCTTTCTCTTCTGATCTTTAACCTTGTGCCAAGTGCCCCAACCAGTGAGTCTGTCCTTTCCTTTTTCTT
>NW_007792150.1:0-1774 GCF_000696425.1 Galeopterus variegatus
CCGAACCCGTGGCCTTGGTGTTATCAGCACCACACTCTCCCGAGTGAGCCACGGCCCGGCCTCCCCATTGACATTAAAAATAAAAAAGATGACACCTTTCTAAGGTTAGAGAAAATTCAGCTGTTCCATAACAGGTACAAGGTGGACGTCAGTCTCCTCCCACCCCAACTGGGTGCTTCCCCCCAAAGGTGGATACTGTAAACTATTCCTTAACATTGTACCCATTAAAATAAAGAAGTCTGCATATGCTCACATTTTTAAACTACTTATTCCTTTGTAAAGCTGCATCGGTATGCTCACGTATTTTTAAGCTATTTATTCCTTTGTAAAAATGCATAGGAAAGATCATACTGGCTCCCGTCTTGCTTGCTTCACTTGATTGTGGGTCTGAGGTCTACTTTGCTCTCTCTGACACTCGCACAGTATTCCCACCCCGTAGCTGAACCCAGTGGTGTGCCGGTCAATTTTTAACAACCAGCTTTTCGGCAATGGGGAGAGAAACCCTAGTTTGTAGCATCTGTCAATTCCTATGGTGTAAATTCTCTCATCGTGGTTGATTTCAAGCTACCAGCATGGTGTCTCAGTGGAGTGGAATTGGGAAGAGTCACACGACTGGGCTCTTGTTCTCCCAAGGGAGCTGATCACCAGGTTGTCCTGTAATTTATGTGAGTGGCCCACCTTTGCTGGATGCTTTGTCATAATGAGCATCCTCATGTATGGCCTTAATGAGCTTCAGTGAGTATGTTTGCTGGGCTGGGTCAGAGTATGTGTGCGTAACGTTTTCATGTCTGTTGTCCCTTTCTACTCCAGGGAGTGTTCGCCATCAGTGTGATAGAGTGTCCATTTCCCCAGAGCACCAGGGGATGTGAAACTAAAGCATTTTTGCCTACAGCACTTAAGAAATCGTTTACTTTTAAAATTAGGAAAAGCAATATGAAATTATTAGAGAAATTTGATGATATACATCAAAGTTTCAAGAGGAAACTAAAAATCAGTTTAATCCCATCAACCAAGAGAACCTTCGTTAATATTCCAGTGATGTTCCCTACAGCTGGAACCTGTGCTTTGAAAGAAAAACTTTTTTCTTCTCAAACTATATTAACTAAGTAAAAGTTCATTTCCATTCTGTATTTATCAGAGACATAAGTAACCACCCACCAGAACTCCTGAGCAGTGTGAGACCCCCAGGGTCAGCTCACCAAGGGGATAAAGTTCCAGCTGAAAGCAGGACAACTTGATACCTTAGGGAGCCTCGCTGTGGTCCTGCCAGCCTCGAAACCTCCAGGCTCACAGCCCCCTACTGCTGTCTGTCCATCCCTCCTTCTATCCCCCTCATGCATCCACCCAATTCCATAAGAGATTTGAGCCTGTTGAAGGGGATACACATAATGAAACAGATATATATACTTGGTTATTTGGTTTCTGTCCTGCTGAGAAACCATCCCTTTCCCCCTTCTACTGGAAACTTCTGAGTCTTTATGTAATTATCTCTGATGCTTTGGGGGTCAAAATAAATAAAGGGGACCTGCCTGTTGGTTAGGGGATTTGCAAATTTGGGGCTGCTGTGGGAACACTGTGGAATTCCAAGAACGGAGCATTTATGTGTGCGGTGGCTATCTGGGGCATCGAGGTGATGATTGGGAAAGGAGCTTGTGTTCTGGAGTCTCCAACTCCATCAACTCCTAAATCCCAGGGCGAGGCAGGACTCAGAGAGAATGTGTGGTCCATTCCTCTGTTCCAGGGAGAAGCCGACTTACACCATCTTAGAAAGGGG
>NW_007792151.1:0-1774 GCF_000696425.1 Galeopterus variegatus
TATTTCTCTTTCTGTGCCTGGCTTATTTCACTTAACATGATTTTCTCTAAGTTCATTCATGCTGCTATGACTGGCAGGATTTCATTCTTTTTTATGGCAGAGTAGTATTCCATTGTGTATGTATATCATATTTTTCTCATCCAGTCATCCAACAATGAACATTTAAGTTGGTTCCCACTGTTGTCTATTGTAAAGAGAGCTGTGATATACATGAGAGTGTAGATGTCCCTTCAACATGATGATTTCCATTCCTTTGGGTATATACCCAGTGGTATAATTGCTGAATTGCATGGCAGTTTTATCTGTAGTTGTTTGAGGAATCTGCATATCATTTTCCATAATAGCTGCACCAAATTATAGTCCTACCAACAGTGGAGGAAGGTTCCCCTTTCTCTATGTACTTGCCAGCGTTTGTTAATCTTTGTCTTCTCTGTCTTTTGATAATGGCCAGTCTAACTGGGGTGAGATGATATCTCAATGTGGTTTTGATTTACATTTCCCTGATGATTAGTGATGTTCAGCACTTTTTCCTATGTCAGTGAGCCATTTGTATATCTTCCTTTGAGAAATGCCTATTTAACTCCTTCACCCAAATGTAATTGGGTTATTTGATTTTAATGTCAAGTTGTTTGAGTTCCTTTTATATTCTGGGTATTGATCATTTGTCAGATGCATAGTTTGCAAATATTTTCTCCCACTCTGTAGGTTGTCTTTTCATTCTGTCATTTGTTTCTTTGGCTGTGCAGAAACTTTTCAGTTCAATATACTCCTATTTGGTTTTTTTGTTTGTTTGCTTTTTTTTTTTTTCTTTTTGTTGCCTGAGCATTTGAGTTCATAATCATAAAGTCTTTGCCCAGTCCTTTTAGGAGTTTCATAGGTTCAAGTCCTGTATTTAAGTACTTAATACATTTTGAGTTGATTTTGGTATACATTGAGAGGTACAAGTCTAGATTCATTTTTCCATATATTAATGTCCATTTTTCCCAGCACCATATATTGAAGAAGCAGTCTTTCCCTAATGTATGTTCTCGATGCCTTTGTCAAAGATCAGTTGGCTGTAAGATTGTGGGTTGAATTCTGGGTTCCCTATTCTGTTCCATTGGTCTGAAGTGTCCATTTCTATGCCTGTACCATGCTGTTTTGGTTACTATAGCTTTGTAGTATAATTTGAAGCCTGTGGCTTTATTTATTTTTGCTCAGGATTGCTTTGGCTATTTGTGGTCTTTTGTTATTCCATATGAATGTTAGGATTTCTTTTCCTATTTCTGTGAAGACTGTCATTGGTATTTTGCTGGGGATTGCATTGAATCTGTAGATCACTTTGGGTACTATGCTCATTTTCACAATGTTGATTCTTCCAATCAAAGAGCATGGAATGTCTTTCCACTTTTTTGTGTCTTTAATTTATTCAGTAGTGATTTCTAATTCTCATTGTAGAGATCTTTCACCTTCTCGGTGAAATTGATTCCTAGGTATTTTATTTTTTTGTTGATTATTATAAATGGGCTAGCTTTCTTGATTTCTTTTTCTGTTAGTTCATTGTTAGAGTAAAAAAAGCTACTGATTTTCGCATGTTGATTTTGTATGCTGCAACTTTACTGAAGTCATTTATCAACTGTAAGAGTTTTTGTTTGTTTTGTGTTTTTGGGTGGGCTTTTCTATATATAGGATCATGTCATCTGCAAACAGGGACCAACTGACTTCATCTTTTCCAATCTGGATGCCCTTTATTTCTATCTCTTGCCTGATTGTTTTGGTTAGTACTTCCAATGCT
>NW_007792152.1:0-1774 GCF_000696425.1 Galeopterus variegatus
TGGGATTATTTTCAAAAACAAAGACATTTTTATTTGTTAACTTAAGTAACAACTTCTTTAGATTTCCTATTTAATAGCTTTGCTAAATGGCAGATTTAAAAATTAGTGATAATGTTTTTTAAATCACCCAGTGATTATTTGTATAAAAGTTCATCAAGAATTCTCTTGAGGATAAAGCATGCATCTTTTATGTGTGTGGGGGTGGGGGGTATGAGTGTATGTAAAAATTTTAGATAGCAACCGGTATATAAAGAAATGTAAGAGATTTGATTTTTTTGGAACTGGTAAGGTATCATGGGTAAATAAGAGATACAGGCTAAATTGAGCTTGATATTTATGAATGCAGCTAGTGTCTATGTAAGTTTAATTGCTTTAGGCTAAAGAACCAGCAAAAGGCACTATTGCTATACAAGAAAGCCCTTCCTATGAGGGAAGCACAGTTGTGGGGTGTTTAGAGAAAGGAACAAATGGGCTGTGTTTTTAGAAATTACATTAGGTAGAAAATTTCATTATTTTAGAAGAGCAGGAATCAACTTACGGTTTCCTTGGGCTAAGGTATGTTTGGCTTTTGATTTTGACCGTTTCTGAGCCAAAGTCTCATGCTAACTGCAGCCTCATTTTTTTATATTTGGAGATATTTATGGTTTTTTATCAGTAACAAAAGCTCCCTTCAGGAACTGCTGAGACTGACCCACTGATTGTGCAGTCTCTAAGCCCACTCTATCAGCCACACAACAGTGACTGGATTGCCATACACTCAGGTGTTAGGAATGACAGATACAAAGCCCTGTCCCTATTTTTAACTTTCCCCATAGGGTAAGCCTTTATTTCCAGCCAAATTAAGATTCTCTTAGCTTTTACAAATCAAAGACCCCAGAAAGTTCTTCTGTCACTAATTAACAAAAATCACATGATGATAATTTACTTCTTTCCTGACATTACCGTATCGATAATTTAAGAAACAGTGAGGAAGTGGCTAACATTCCTACTAAGTATTCAGAATAACTAATACATAGTTGAGACAGACAGCTCTGTAAACTTGAGTAGATTATTTAAACTATTTTTAAGCCTCAGTTTCCTCATCTGAAACTGAAAATGGAAATAACGTTGTGGGTTACTGAAGATGAAAATGGGGTAATGTCTGTAAAGTGCATAACACTGAACCCAACACTTGATTATTCTCAATACATAAGCAATTAGTATTATTAAGCCAGCAACCCACTTTGCTTTCAGATTGCCCTTTACAAATGACTTTTTTTCAGTTTAGAGATTAATATGTGTTTGTTGCAAAAATTTTGGGATATAAAGAAATACAAAAATGACTCCTAATCATACTACACTGAGATTTTTAAAAAGAGAATCATTTCACATGTTGCATACTCTTTTCCTCTCCTTTCCTAACCCCTTTCAGAGAGGATCAATCTGAACATATTCTTTAGTAATTACAAAGCCTATAATTGTTGCAATAGAACAAAATGAAATTTGGATTAATACTGTCTATGTCTAATTATTTCATCTCCTAGACAGTGATTTAAATGTTCTATAGTCTGTAGTTGGTAACATTTTTGCATTGCATTCTGAAATTGTACCAAAAATATACTTTTACCTATCTATCTATTAGTTGATCAATCTATATGTGTGTGTGTATATATATACATATATATGTATATATATACACAAAAAAGAAGCAATCATTAAAGCAAAGTTTTTAGTTGAAAAAAACTGGTATTCCTTACACACAGTTCCAGTATTTATATAATTCTGGTACAATAAT
>NW_007792153.1:0-442 GCF_000696425.1 Galeopterus variegatus
CCCCTCTGCTTGAGTGCCCACGGTATCCTTACATTCCTCCCTTTTTCCTCTGTTGTGGGAATGGGTCGTCATAATCTTAGAGCTACTTCCTGCTGGATGGGGGCGTAGAAGGGGAAGAGGAATTGGGAGGAGATTGGGGAATTTGTAACAGGACCCAAAAGAGGGTAGAGAATAAGATAATTTTGAAGGGGGAGAACTCTAGAAAGGCTCCCTGAAGCCACAGGTCAGTGATTTGTTGAGTCCAGTGTGTAGGAGGCTGTAGGGGAGAGCATCCAGGCGTCCGTGGCCAAAGCTTCCAGGAACAAGGACCATCAACGAGGCAGGTCCATTTTAACAGCGGGTTAGCTGATCTGGTGAAGGGAGGGTAGGATCCTCGGTGGACAGGAGCTGGTAATTTCTAAGTAAAAGCTGGTTAAAAGTTTGGTTAGAGATTTTTCCAAGT
>NW_007792153.1:1442-1773 GCF_000696425.1 Galeopterus variegatus
CAAGGGCGAGAATTGACCAAGGCACTGCAGTAGAAAGATCCAATAACTACCCCAGCCCACCTGGGGTGCCAGGGGTAATTAATGAATAATTGGAATGTGTACCCATCCCGCCTGCTCCCAACCCGCTGAAAGATTTGGTTTCTTTGGGCACCTTTGGAACATGATACTGACACGACCAGTATGGGCACCCTCCATAAGTTTCCGGCCACCAGTGGCAATAATCTTTGATTTGATCGAAGAGAAAACACAGATATGGGTAGGAGGCTTGAAGGATTAGTTTACTCCCTGTAAGGGGGATGCTAACGAGCCTTTGGCATCCAGCTGGAGAACA
>NW_007792154.1:0-1773 GCF_000696425.1 Galeopterus variegatus
GATAGAAGTTTGAAGACGAGACAAGGTGAATGACATCTTTTTTTAGAATATAAGAAACGTGAGAGCCTTTGTGAACTATGTGCTAGTCCTTTCAAATATGAGGATATTGGAGGAGTCTCTTGGTTTGAAATAAGCTACTGATTTTAGATTTAATTTTTTTTATTGTTATGAATAAGGAGATGGTGACATTTTGTAAACAGCTTTTTTTATTTACTCAAAATCTGGTGTACCTTGTCAGAATAGCAGCTTTTGCCTCAATGAATTATATATGTCATTGCCATTCCAGTAAAAAAAAGCTAAATGACTGATTAGAAACATAAAAGGACTGTGATGTGCCATTTATAACATTTTCTCTTGCTAATTTTTCAGATCGCTTGATTGGCTTGCCGGAGGGGCGTGCTCGCAATCACAATCGACCACAGCAAATCCCTGTCCTGGCTGGAGTGGTTATCGAAGATGTGGCAGTTGGAGCTGAACACACACTTGCTTTGGCATCGACAGGAGATGTATATGCCTGGGGGAGCAATTCAGAAGGGCAGGTAAATATTTATCTCACTTGCTGCTCTCTGATATTCTAGAAATCTGACAACATTCCTCATTTGGGAAAGGGATAAGCTAGGAAACTTATAATATCTACCACAATCCTCCAAACACATCACTGCCAAGGGACTGATTATTTTATTTTGTGAGCCCAGTTATGTATATCTCTCTCTTGATTGTGGCCAAGGAAGTTTAAAAAAAAAAATCTGTCAATACAGCAGAGTGATTAAGGGGATTAACTGAGATATGTATGTGTGTCCACACACACTGATAAGTGCCTGGCACTTAGCAAATACTTGTATAGTGCTGTTTACTATCATAATCATTATCATCATCATTACTACAGTAATATGTGAGATTAGCTCCGGGGATCATCACTTGATCTGGAAAAAGGAAAGAATGAAATAGTAATTTTACATTTGATAATATGACAGTGTACAAAGTATATTTGTGTTTATGCAGGAAGTCTTATCATCCTCATTTTTCAGAAGAGTAAACTGAGCCTCTGAGAGGTTAAGAAAAGACTCAAGGGCCGGTCCGTGGCTCACTCGGGAGAGTGTGGTGCTGATAACACCAAGGCCACGGGTTTGGATCTCGTATAGGGATGGCCCGTGGCTCACTCGGTGAGCATGGTGCTGACAACACCAAGTCAAGGGTTAAGATCCCCTTACTGGTCATCTTTTTTTTAAAAAAAAGAAAAGACTTAAGAGGTTGATGTGTTCAGCCTCCTTTATATATGGAGGAGGGAGAGACTTTGGCAGGGGATGTCTGAGATGCCTGCTGTGACAGTGGCTTTCAGCCCCACCTGCAGAGCCATCTCCCTTTTTTCCATAAATTTTCTCTGGGTCTGGCTGCCCTTAAATCCAGGGACTCTTAAATTCAAGGTCTAGTATTATTCATAGTAAACTCAGTTTGGCTCCTGTGGTTTCCTCATCAGTATATTAACAGACGAGGAAGCTGATCATCACTGTGATTGTACTTTGTCTTAATGAGAGGAGAGTTATTGTTGAAGACACCTTTGGGAGTTCCCTGGCAGAGCCTTGACACGCTCCTCCCTGATGATGATGAGTTGTTTAGCGACTGAAACACTCGGTGTCCCAGTCAGACTCTAAGAACAGAGATCTGGAGATAAGAATCTGCTTTTCATGTATGTTTTTTTACTGTTACACAAAAATCAAGATGTTTTAAGTAAAAGCTCTACAGATCATTGTTCTTTTTTAACTTTCTAAGAAT
>NW_007792155.1:0-632 GCF_000696425.1 Galeopterus variegatus
AAAAAAGACAAAAAGGAAAAAAAAAAAAAAGAAAAGAAATCTATAACCTATTATCGAAAACTATGTGTCTGGAACAATGCTAAGTATTTTGCATGTATTAGCTTACTCAGTCTTCCCAATAAAGCTGAAATAGGAGGTGCTCAGTTTCCCTGGGCTCAGGTTACAGGACACACCTCTGGGTTACAAGCCAGTCCCCTAGGTCTCAGGCCCCTCTGCTAGACCCTCGCCTAGAGGAAAGCTACTGTTGCTAGTTAGACCTATTTTCAGCACCAACATGGGGAAATTGAGATCTCAGGGGGCTGGCTTATGCAAATCCAGTGGCTGGGCCTGGTCGGTAGAGAAGGGTTATATAACCCTGGTAGCTTAATGACCTTCCACTTGGGATGATAAAGAGCACAGAATGTTCTAGGATATGTCTTGAATATGTCTGGTGCATGTGATGGGATTTGACCGGAGAACATGCTCTAAAAAGGAGACCAACTGAGCCTGTTCAAGACTATGTTCATAATTGGGAGCCACCCCCTTAATTGAAGATGCATCAGATAGCAAAACGTAAAAGCCGAATCCCCGCGGAAGGCAGGGCTGCTGATCACTTTCCTGGGGCCAGCGTGCACTTCACCAGCTGAGGTGTG
>NW_007792156.1:0-1773 GCF_000696425.1 Galeopterus variegatus
GGGTTTATTATAGCAATGTTATAATTGAAAAGGTGTCATCTACTCTGAGAGCCCCTCATGAAACTTTCATGGCCTGAGAGGTCATTGTCCAAAATGACATGTCTTCATTTAAAAGAAAGAAATCAGATAGATTGTTTCTCCTGTTGATGGGACTATCTGTGTTTCATTTGACAGTAACTATGCAATATGTTCTTGGCAGAGGTGGAGAAGGGAAAAAAAATGAACTGCCAGTATGAATAGAGAGAGGCTAGAGGAAGCTCACATCACAGGTTTACAGATCGGTTTGTTGAGTGTTTCAAAATGTTTTGAAACTCTGTCTCACCTGTATTTCTGATGTGAAGCTGTATCTCAGCTGGAGGACAGTTTGTGTTTCAGCTTAGCTGGTTAGGTAAATGTAACAGCACACTTTATCCCCAATGTGTTAATTAGACCCAAAAGAAAAGACCCATAAAAGAGTTGTTCTCCTAAATGTCGGCATTTTTCATCTGGATTCTATTTATTGATTATTTTATAGTTGAGAAGCAGCAAAAATCCATGTTTTTATAGCAAATAAAGCTGGCTGCAGTAATTATGCAGGCTCAACATGTCTGTTCTGGAGCAGAAAGTTGGAAGTCAGCCTGACTCTCAAACATTTGGGTGAGAGCTAATTGAGAAAGACATTTCAAAGAACAAATATTTAGGAATGTGGAGTTTCACTGATGGTCTTTCTGGGCCAAGTGCAAGTACCTTGCTTTTAGTTTGATCCTCAGAGGTGGGAGAAGACCATGAGGAAGGACCTGGTCAGTAACGTTCAGACCACAGTCAAAATGTGAGGCTGAAACTTAGAGATAATCAGTAAGATTTAGTAAAGGGAAGAGTGATGCCTCCAGGGAATGTATCCTCTATAACTGGTGAGCAAGAGGAGAATCAATTTATCAAATATAGATTGAACACTTATTGAATAACCTTGGGATAGGCACAAAGAGGACAGGGACCAGGACTTTTACTTGTTATATATCTTCCATAATGGTTAGTTCAGGTGTCTCTAGTGACAAGACAAGAGCCCTTGATTGGAGGGGGTATCAGGGCTGCAAGTAACTGAAAACCTGAACTCAACTGGCTGAAACAATAAGGTACTTAGTATCTCTCATAACAAGGGTCTGGGCTACATCTGCTGCAAGGTTGGTTCTTTCAGTGATTTAGCAGCATCATCCAAGATCCATATGCTTTTCATTTTCCTTTGTTTTCAAGGTCATAAGATGCTGCAACAGTTCCAGGTGCTACGCCCTAACAATCATGTTCAGAGGCAGAAAAGGCATGAGGGGAGTCTTTCCCAGAAGCCCCCAGCAGACTTTCTCTCACGTCTTACTGGCTGCAGTTGTGAATCACATGTCATGCCTATACCAACCACAGGCAAGAGAAGGAGATCATTGTAATTGGCCTGGAACAATCTTGATTTGTGTGTTGAGCCTCAGAGAGGAACAAAATTAGCGTGAGTTTGGAAAGCAAGAAAGGAGCAATCAACAGTGCCTGCTATAGAGTCCAAGACCTGGGTTTGAATTCTTTTTCTACTACTTTTAAGCCCTGTGACCCTGGGCAAAGTACTTCACCTCTTGTGCCTTAGTTTACTCATCTGTATGATGGGGATTTATTGGGAAGATAAATATGAATTAGCTCAATAACTACACTTGATTGGCATAAGAGAAGGAGAAGATTATTTAAAGATTGATGTCTGAATCAAAGGATTTAAAATCTAGTGCTGGAGGGCCGGCCTGTGGCTCACTTGGGAGAGTG
>NW_007792157.1:0-1773 GCF_000696425.1 Galeopterus variegatus
GGTCCTTGAAATCAATCAAACGCCAAGCATTTGTTAACCCCCTCCATAAGCTTTTTACTATACTAGCAACAATGGGGGACACACAGGAAACATTAAATTTGATGTAACAAAAGCACAGAAGATCACATCCAGGCAGTCTCTTCAATTTCCTTGTCTGCCAGAATGAAAAGTACCAACATTAGCTTGTTCAGCAAGTAGTCACCATATGCATACATATGCCACCATTTCTATTCAGTAGAGCCTGTGACTTAAATGCCTATTTTGTAGGAGGAATCTAGTGTAAGAATCTCAGCACTTTGAAAAAAATGTGCATGCAGTGTAATAACAAGAAATAACAGATCAAAGTAACTCACACAGGATGATCTCTTTTTACATAAAATATGCATTTATTTCATAATAGAGTCTGTATCTTAGATCAGGTCCATTAGCCTTCTTTGCTCCCCCTCAGAAGGTAATCATAATCATAATACCTCTTTGTCTGCCCTGCTCGAAAGAACTTGGATTGAGTAGATGGAATGTCTTACTTGTTGCATCTAGTACCAAGTAGAGATCATGATCTTAAAACTATTTCTTATCAAATCTCTTTTGCAATTAATTTTCGGTATTCTTACCAATTACTCAGGTTATTGACTGCCAGCCTATACAGATGATCAGAATTCTGGGTGTTGATTACTAGGATAGAGATATCCAGTGATATCCATGGGTGTCCATAGGGCTGGCATCTCCCCTTTGACGCTCTAGGATAGTGGGGTGAGGATCCAGTTTGAGGCAATACCTAAATTAACTTTTACAGAGAAATGTGAACCATCCAGTGGAGAGATATTAGGGAGAGTAACTCAGGCGGAGTAATAGAACATGTAAAGGCTTGCAAATATGAAAGAGTAGGGTCCTTTCAGAGAACTATAAATTCAGACATAGAGCATAGAATACAAAGTAAGGGAAGGGGAGTCTAAATGAGACTGGACTATAAATGATATTGGACTAAACTGGGTGTCATGAGCAAAAACCTGATGTTCCTGATATGCCATGCTCAAGAGTTCCTGAAGGCTATGAGAAATCTGTAAAGGACTTAATGGAGAGATGTGACATGATCCTATATGTACTTTCTCATGATCATTACAGCTGCCTTTAAGAATATGGATTATTGGAAGTCAAGACAAGAGGCAGGAGTGCAATTAAGAGGATTTTGCAGTAGTCTAAGCAAGAAATAATGAGTATTGAATAACTGTAGTGTCATTGAGAATGGACGTTTTCAAGAGACATAAAGGCCGGCCATAGTATCAACCAATTTTGAACTACAAGGACAACAGTTCAAGGACTACAAGGAGTCAGAGCTACTAGGTTTCTGGTTTAGGCAACTGAGGAAATAGTGTTACATTCAGAGTACAAATGACTAAAGGGCCTGCCTGATTCAGCATGGCCAATTTTCAGAGGAGCGGTTGAGGAAAAGAAGACAAGGATCCTAGATTTAGTGGTCACTAGAGAATTTCAAGAGTGATCTCAGTGAAGTGCAGGGGGAGGAACGTAAGTCACATTGTGAGGGCTTTGAGGAGTGAGTAGGAGTGAGGAATTAGAAACTGGGCTTAGACCAGTTTTATTCTTAGACTTTTGGCAGAAAAAAGAAGGTGAGAAATGACAGCTGATTGAAGAAATAACAAAGTAAAGGGAATTTATAAATTCCCCTTATAAAATAAGATTTATAAGCAAATTTTAAAAAATTTTATGAAATGAAAATTATGATCAATTTTTAAAATTATAAATGAGATCTAAGAT
>NW_007792158.1:0-1772 GCF_000696425.1 Galeopterus variegatus
CTCTCAGGATCGCGCTGTCTCCTGGCACGGCCGCTCCAGACCCGTCGCCATCTTGCCTCCTTTTCAGTGACTATTGTAAATGGGTTTACTTTCTTAATTTCTTTTTCTGTGAGTTTGTTATTGGAGAATATAAGCACAACTGATTTGGGGCTGCTAATTTTATATCCTGCAACATTACTGAAATTATTAATTAGTACAAGCACAATGGAAAACAGTACAGAGGTTTCTCAAACAACTAAAAATAGATCTATCAGATGATCCAGCAATCCCTCTTCTAGGTATGTACCCAAAGGAATGGAAATCATAATGTTGAAGGGATATCTGCACTCCCATGCTCATTGCAGCTCTGTTTACTATAGCCAAGATACAGAACCAACCTAAATGCCCTTTGACAGACAACTGGGTAAGGAAAATGTAGTATATATACACAATGGAAAACTACTCAGTCATAAAAAGCATGAAATTCTGCCATTTTCAGCAACATGTATGAGCTTGGAGAAAATTGTTAAGTGAAATAAGCCAGGCACAGAAGGAAAAATACTGCATGTCCTCACTCATAAGTGGGAGCTAAGAGAGAAAAAAGGAAGGAAAGAAAGGCTGCAGTGGTATGTTGGACTTTGAAGGAGAGAGAACATACCTAGGGTTGCTGTAGGTGAAGAAGGAGAGGTGGAGAGAGGTTGTAGAGAGGTTGGGTGGGGGTTGCAGGGAATAATTGCAATTTGTATTAATGGGAATACTGATAGTATTAATCTGATTATCACAACTTGGGCACAGGTGGTGATGGCTAGCTTTGTGCCCCATAAATATGCATAATCAATAATAAAGTAACAAATTTAATTTCATGTAAATATTTCATATCATCAAAACTGCAACATTAGTGTATGAGAAAATCAAAGGCTTGAGATATTGTATATGTAAGCATGCTGAGATTTATAACAAAGACTTTAAAAGAGAATCTATATTTTTGGAAAGCTAAAAACAACCAAAAATATGATTTTCTGTTATGCTCTTTGTCCTGACCACGGTCATTTTTTGAGGATATTGTATGATCTAAAAAATATTGTATTTATAGCATATACACCATTTACAAAGAATTTCTAGCATTCAGTAAAAGAGGTCACTTTTATTGTGACATCTCCTTATTTATTCTTTAAATATTCTACCATCTCATAATAATCAAATAGTTCGCTAATTCAATTGTGTTTGAATGCTGCTAGCATGATTCCGTTCAAAAGATATCTTAAATTCACTTTAATACTAATATCTGAGGCAAACTCAATGCTCCTCAAATATAGCACTTCTTTTACTTAGACATTATTGACATACTAAATGGTAATAATGGTATATAAACTGCATGTATTGTATAATATTTAATCCAGGAGTATACTGGGGCCATCCTCTTTATTTCAATGTTTTTATGTTTCTTCAGCTATTATTATCTAACTTTCCTTTCAAGCCTTTTTTAATTTAAGAAATTACTAGGGAAGCTGGTTGATTACCCTGTAGATTTTTTATAGTCTGCATTTTCCTGACCACATTGTCATAATATTATTCAACATATTATACATTTCCTTCATTTACAGTAAGTTTGTGGTTAAATCTGGAAGCTTTACCAGATTCAGATACAAATTATTGGAGCAATAATACATTATAGATGCTGCTGAGTACTTAAATCTGAAGGCAAATAATGTTTTGTTGTCTTTTCCTTTTTGTACTTTTAGCAGCCATTAATGATCATTAATTCTTGATTAATGGATATGAAAAGGTGATAT
>NW_007792159.1:0-1772 GCF_000696425.1 Galeopterus variegatus
CTGATCAATGGAATAGAATAGAGAATCCAGAAATCAACCCAGACACCTACAGCCATCTGATATTTGACAAAGGCACCAAGACTATACACTGGGGAAGAGACTGCATCTCTAGCAAATGGTGCTGAGAGAACTGGATATCAATACTCAGGAAAATGAAACTATACCCATACCTTTCACCATACACTAAAGTCAACTCAAAATGGATTAAAGAATTAAATATGAATCTATTTTAGATTCTATAGAAAAGTGAGCTTATGTAGTTCAAACATATATTCACTAGGGCTGGCCCGGTGGCGCACTGCTGCAGTGCGCTGCTTGGGAAGCGCGGTGGCGCTCCCGCCGAGGGTTCGGATCCCACGTACAGACCGGTTCCCGCTCACTGGCTGAGCGAGGCATGGGAGCAACACCGAGGGTTGCGATTCTGTTGCCGGTCCAGGTCCGGTACGGGCGCGACGCTGAGGGTTGCAATCCGTTGCCGGACATGAAAAAAGACAAAAAGGAAAAAAAAAACAACAACATATATTCACTAGGAAAGTGGGGAACTTGTATACACTTATATAGACTAAAACTATTTTAAAAAACATTACCTCTTGCATGCTTTATGTGCCTCCTTTCATCTGACCTAGACGAAAAAGCCATGCTCTCTGCAATGGGATGTCTTGGGTCTGCTTTCTTCCCCATCACTTCTCTACCACTATGCATCCCTCTGTTATTACACATCAGACTTTTTTCTAGCCCATATTATCTTTTTTTCTTTTTTGTGACATATCCTTAAGCACTGCTCTGGCAATTACCAATCAAATCCTCTTCTTTTCTGTAAAGACTAATAAAAAAGTCAATCCCCAACTTTCTTTTTTTTTTCTTTTTGTCCTTTTTGAGACCAGCCACACCGTGCTCAGCCAGTGAGCGCTGTGAGTGCACTGGTCATCCCTATATAGGACCCGAACCCGCGGTGGGAGGGCTGCTGCGCTCCCAGCGCCACACTCTCCCGAGTGCGCCATGGGCTTGGCCCTCAATCCCCAACTTTCAAGTCTAGTTTTTCCTAAGCTACAACTCTGCAGAACTATGTCTATATGAACAAAGTATATTCAGAAGACTGGATGACTTATTCAAGTAATTAATTTGATCAGCGCCTCACCCTGCAAAACAAGTGACTAGTTTATTAAGCAAACTAACTAAGTAAACATATTTTTCCAGCATGTTGGCAAGGCCCTGGATGAAGGGAAGTGGGAGGAGGGGGATATGTCGAGCTGGTTGGGGGTGGGAAGTAAAACAGCCTCATTAGCCAGCAAATGTAAGGGAACAATGTAGAATGATGATTTCAACTCTTAGCATTCCAAAGCGCAGAGAAATTGGGAACACTGGGATTTATTAAATCTGTCTGCTCTTCAAGCACCGACCCTTCAGTGCATGCTTTCGATGTGCTCCTGGGACCCTCTGTGGAGCTGTTCTGTTATCTGGGAGGAGAGGATGGATGTGGTCTGCATATATGTAGCACACATGTTCTACAAATGTACAAATTCTACAAATTCACCTATATGGAATATTGCCTTTAATTCCTAATTCTATGACTACATGTACTCAAAAGTACCCACCCAATCAATCATTTTGGTAAATTCTTTTGTAAACTGATTCAAACTAATCAGCCTGATTTTTCTCTGATGATGCCTGGCTGATTGCAATGACTCAGTTTCTATTCACTCACTCACTCACTCACTCACTCACTCACTCACTCACTCACTCACTCATTCATTTATTTATTTCTTTATTTC
>NW_007792160.1:0-596 GCF_000696425.1 Galeopterus variegatus
ACCATTTTAAAATGTATTTACTTACCTGACAAAAATTAGTATCTTGTTATTCTATTGTACATTTCCTTTATAGTTAGTGTGGTTGAGCATTTGGTGTTTATAGAATATTTATTTATTTTTTTATGAGTTGTCTTTTACAACTTTTGCCTATATTTTCCCCTAATATCTTTGTATTATTACAGTGGTATAATTTCTTATTCATGAATGCCTCTATATTTGACAGGTTTTGCACACATTTTAATGTTATGATTAATTTAAAATAAAAATTTAATATTTGTATGTAATTAAGTGATTTAGATTTTTGTGATTTTTCTCCTTTCTTTATATTTTTCTTTTTTTTTTTTTCCTTTAATTTTTATTTTGTCAATATACAATGTGGATGATTATTATGGCTCATCACCGACACCTTCCTCCCTCCTCCCTCTCTCCCCTCCCCCCCAAGAATGTCCTTTCCGTTTGCTTGTTGTAACAATTTCATGAAAGTATAGTTTTTATATCTTCTGCCCCCCCCCCCCCGGTTCTTTTTCTTTGTGTGTGTATGTGAGTGAATTTATTTTTTTTTTTTTTGTTTTTGTTTTTTTTTTTAGCTCCCACCA
>NW_007792160.1:1317-1772 GCF_000696425.1 Galeopterus variegatus
TGGTGGGAGCTAAAAAAAAAAACAAAAACAAAAAAAAAAAAAATAAATTCACTCACATACACACACAAAGAAAAAGAACGGGGGGGGGGGGGGAAGAAGATATAACAACTATACTTTCATGAAATTGTTACAACAAGCAAACGGAAAGGACATTCTTGGGGGGGAGGGGAGAGAGGGAGGAGGGAGGAAGGTGTCGGTGATGGGCCATAATAATCATATACAGTGTATATTGACAAAATAAAAATTTAACACAAAAAAAAAAAGTTTTCTTATGCCCCTTAGCAGTCAGTGCTGTCCCACAACCTCAGCCCTAGCAACCACTGATCTGATTTCAGCCCCTATCATTTTGCTTTTTCCAGAATGTTATATAAATGGAATCATAAAAAAAAAAAAGAAGAAGCAAAGCTTCCAAACACATTCTATGAAGCAAACATCATCCTGATACCAAAACCAGG
>NW_007792161.1:0-1772 GCF_000696425.1 Galeopterus variegatus
CCTGCCCTGTGCCTCACCATAGCTGGTCACCAGGTCATCCTGGGGGTCAGCATTGTTGTTCCCACACAGCCCATGGGTCCAGCCCAGGAACTCTGGGCTCATCTTGATGTAGACAGCCGAGGTGCCATCCCAGGCCAGCGTGAAGGCTGACTGGTGCCGCACAATGATGTAGCCAGCAAGCCGCTGCAGATGCACGCTCCCCATCACATGTGGCAGTTGGACCCTGCGGGGCACAGCCCAGAGCTGCAGGGTGTCCACTCCACCTTCACTAGCCCAGACCCTCCACCAAAGGACCAGCCATCCCACACCCCTGATCTGAGATCCCCACATTCCCTTCCTCTGAATCCCCAGAATTCGCAGATGCCTGGAAGTACACCATTAGAGAGGGACTCTTTTGTCTTCAGAGGCTTTTCAAAATTGCAATTTCCCTGGCAGGGATAAATCTTAAAGTAACTGAGTTTCCAGCTCCTTTCTCCAAGAGAGAAGAGATGTTATAAGCAGACATCTGCTTTATTCTTTGGTGGGAAGAGAAGCCAAGGGAGGAGGAAGACTGGGAGTGCGAGGAAGGGCACAGGCCTCCAGCACTCCTGACTGCTCTGCCAGTTCTACTGCCATGGGACTCCTAGCCAATCTGGAATCTTGCAACTTGCAACCCAGCTTAAAATCAGGTAGGGAAACAAAAGTGCTATCTAACCAGCCTAAAGATCCATGTACGACCCCTTATTCACAGGAGAAACCCTTGGGCCTTCAATCTGACACAGCCCCAGTATGCTTGGTTACTCAGTTTCCAGAAGCAGGAGAGGAGGATGGAGAGAAATGTCATTGCAAGAGGACCCCTGACAGCAACATGAGGAAAGCAAGGACAGCCAGGAAGAGAAGCAAGAAAGACTTCAGAAGGGCCGCCATCCGGGGCCATTTAGTGTGAGAGCAAAGAGCCCTCGCCCCTCAGGTGGTCCCCCAGGCAACCCTGCTGGCTCAGCAAGATAAGTGACATTCGAAATGACACCATGCCATCAGAAAAGGGTGAAAGTGTGCTCAGTATCTGCTCTGAGAAGGCAGGAACTGGGTATGACCCATCTGGGGAGATTTCCATCAAATCGCATAAGACAAGAAAGAAAGTAAGCATGTTTATAGTGGTAACACTCTTAACTCTCTGGAAAACTCTGCTATTTTCCTGAAAACCTACTGTCTGGAAACCCACAGGGTCTAAGAGCTCCAGAAAATCACAAGGGTCTCATCCTCCTGCAAACCCCAGACTAGAAACCCAGCTGACCTGCCAGGATGCTTCTGCCCCAACGTGGAAATTGCTGTTTGCCCACAGAAAACAATGTCCTTTAGGACTGAGAAGGGCAGATGCTTAACTCCCCACCAGCGCTAGGGAGTAGGACAGCTCGGGGAGGAAGGTGTTTTAGTTACCTCTCACCTCCATGGGTGACCTCCTTGGCCAGATGGATCTCCTGCTCACCCGCAAAGAAGAGGCTGACAGACCTGGAGCAGGTGTAGGGGGAGGAGCCGCAGTGCGGGTCGTTGTGCACCTGATCGGGGGGTTCAGAGGCTGGTTTGTAGGCTCCTGCCACAGGCCTGGCCCTGAGCTTCCACTAATGCTGAGGGGCTGAGTTTCCTCTGTGATTTCTCCCAGTCCCCATACACCACAGGGAAGAAGAGCCATGAATGATTATCTGCATTTTAGGCAGGAGGCAGCTGATGCACAGAGAGGTGACGTGACTGAGTTCTCTCGCTCTCTCCCTCTCTCTCTCCTTCTCTCTCTCTCT
>NW_007792162.1:0-1772 GCF_000696425.1 Galeopterus variegatus
GCTTTTAAAAAGGATGGTAGCTGGAGGCGATAATAACAGGAGATTACAAAATACAAAGTAGAAAGAAAGAAACTGAGGAAGCAGAAAAGAGGGGATATAGAATGAGGTTGTAAGGTAAAGTCTGAGCCCAGTGGAGCAGCTGGTTTCTGACAGGGTCAGGGCCTGTCCATTTCATCAGAAGGACAGAGCACAGATGCAGGTAGGCTGATTGTTTTGGTGGAAGAAAATGAGAGAGTTCCTGTATGGTTGCTATTTTCTCAATCAAATATAAAACAAAAACACTGCTGAAGTGGGGTGTGTAATATGCTTATAGAAAAGAGAAAAGGTATGAAATAACTCTTCAGAAGAGTAGAAAGCAAACATACTAGGAGACTGGAATAAGACTGTAAGGCAACACTCAATGCTTATTTGAGATTTGTAGCTATGAATTGAAAGTGAGACCAGTCAGCAGATACAGAGATTTTTCAGCTTAATTTAGAACATGGAAAGCACAATAATTGAGCCGAACTTGCCAGACAGGAGTACCACTGAGGGAGATCAGGGTATTCACAAGAAGTGAGTAGAATGGGACTGTGAAATTTCAGTTAGATTAGGAGGACGATTTAAATCACTGTATTCTGATGCATATCAAGGTCCTCAGCAATTTTTTCTTCTTCAATTAACTGGCTTATCTCTGTCAAATCCTTGTTTGATAATGGCATTGCATGTAATTAGAATAGTTTTCCGACTCTAGTTACTTGAAATCTTTTCATATTATCATGATCTGAACTACACTGACTAGACAGTGAAAATTTTTCAGTAAGGACCTCCTACAAACAATGGTTAGTACGCATGTCAAAACATCAAAAAAGAGAATGGTATGAAAATATCATTGAAAGATCAACTAAAATTAAACCAGGTAAACTAGAAAACAAAATATACACACATCTGGAAACATACCTTCCTCCTTTCCTCCCTTCAAGGAATACCTCAGCCATAGGCCGGGAAGAGGGAACAACTGAGGTATAGGGACTTACATGATGAAGACTTACTCCTCTGCGTATAGGTTCTAACTAATTTTAATGGAACAAAAAGAGTAAAGGGAGGGATTGGGGAGACATCACAGGTTGGAAACAACAGGTTTCCTCCTCTCTCCTCCCTCTGCTATGGATTAATTTAAACAACTGCTAGTAAGTGGCAAGCTGTTTATATAGTTAGCACAAATTTTCTAATACGAGTGATCCTGGATTGATTCAACACATTATCTATGCTAACTAATGGCAATATTGTATGGTAAAAAGAACATCCACCGCTCTTCATCTTTCCCCAAAACTATAAACTCCTAGAAGATAAATATTTCTTCTGATATTATCTTTGTATACTGATGCTAGAAGAGGACTCATCACATAAAAGATGCTCAGCAAATGAGCACTGACCCAGGCAAACATATAGAAAATTAATGGTCTTGGAGAAAGCTGGCACGGGTGGAACCTAAAACAGAGGCTCTTAGAAATGAGAAAGGGCTCTATCATGTAGACCATCATCTATTAGGTTTCTAGAAGGAGAGCAATTTCCCAAGAACAAATCACAACTAAAGCTACTTGATTAGACTGTAAGCTCTACAAGGGCAGGGATTTTTGTCGGATTTGTTCACTGCTGTATCCCAAGAGTTTATTACAGTGTCTTTCACATATGAAACATTCATTACTTATTTGTTGAATAATTTGGGCATATCTTCAGGATTAGGCAGATGAGATGCCCACCCAAAAATATTTATAAACTTTTTTTTTTTT
>NW_007792163.1:0-1772 GCF_000696425.1 Galeopterus variegatus
TTCCATTACATTTTCCATAAAGGCTGCACCATTTTGCAGTCCCGCCAAGTGCAGAAAAGTTCCTTTTTCTCAGCAACCTCATCAGCATTTATCATTCTCAGTCTTTTGGATATTAGCCATCCTAACTGGAGTGAGATGGTATCTCAGTGTGGTTTTGATTTGCATTTCCTGAATGCTGAGTGCTGTGGAGCATTTTTTCATGT
Source organism: Galeopterus variegatus (assembly GCF_000696425.1). Lineage (NCBI taxonomy): Eukaryota > Metazoa > Chordata > Mammalia > Dermoptera > Cynocephalidae > Galeopterus > Galeopterus variegatus. Next base: position 204 of record NW_007792163.1, read on the forward strand.
GTCTGTTGTACATTCATATATTTTCCTTTGAGAAATGCCTATTCAGCTCCTTTGCCCACTTTTTAATTCCAGTCACAATTTTGAAGGAAGCTGATTTATGTCTAGTTTGGGGGAGGAAAGAATAGGCTCAAGGCCAACCCTAAAACAAACTATTAATTATCCCACAGCAGTTTGGGTTTAAATATTTAACCATATTTTAATGAAATAAAGTAATTCTTCATTTTATATTGATATAATAGCCAACTTTATGTTATTTTTAGGAATATACCTTTCATATAAGTTGAGATTTGAAGGATGTCTTTAAATGTTGTTTTCTTGTTCCATACTTTTACAAAGATTTTTAGATGATAATTTAAGAGAAGCCTAAATATTGTTTATATTATTAATCATAATTCTGTGTACTTGTTTCTGTAATAGGGATCAGTATGCACACCTCCACCCCGCCCTCCGGCCCATGGCAAATTGAACCAACAGAGGTTGTTTATAGCAGATGATACTGAAAACAGAAATTCAGGATACAGATCCTGATTTTGAATTCATTTCTGATGTTCTACGAGATGATCAAATTTCTTGGCCTCTTTGCTTTTATTTTCATTTTCAAAACTGAAGGAAGATACTCATGGTGTTATCTTGTGAAGCAGTATTTTTCAATCATTTATTTTCCTGTTTATTATTTTATATAAAACTAAGTAGGTAGGTGTTCAATAGCAATGATTGAGTAGCTTTTCTGACTTATTTACAGTGTTGCACAAGGTTGAGTTATCTTGGCATTTCACATTTAAAATTAGAGATTAGGCATTCCTGTTATGTACTTATAATAAAGCTTTGTGTGTTAAAGATCAGGGAATCATTAAATATAATACTTGAGAAAAGTTCCTTTCTAATAAGACCTTTTAAAATATAGTTATGTCTGAAATATTTAAGCAAAATCATGGGTTTGTTTGTTTTTTAACATTCCCTCTACTTCATAAACATGGTGCTCTGAATTTGAGAGTTGGCTGTTTTTTCCTCTTTATGACATAGATAGGATATTGCTTTCCTAGTTCTTTATCTTAGAAGTATTTCAATGAACTATCCACATCAGGCATTCTTAATTTTGGCAAATATATCTGTTGCTTTGTTGTTATTTTAAAGAAACTTTGTGTCAACCAGCCTTCAAGAGCAGATAAGTGTTGATTCAGTGTTTTGTCTACTCTCCTAGATTTGTTGAGTCATAAAGTACCCTCAAACTGCAGAGTTTCTTTTCTGTTATATCTTCTACTGGTTCTTAATTTAGTAAAAATGGTTCCAGTTCTTTCTTTTGACATAGATGCTGTATAGATTTAAAATGTTCTAGAAGGAAGGTGTTTTCTATTCCCTCATGGAAACTTTTGCACTAAATGAAAGAACCCCTCTTCCTCTAATAGCAGCTTATTTAATTAGATAATTACAACAACCTCATTATGTTGCCATGAAGTCTTCATAAACAGGATTTTATTTTAACTCGTTATCAAAGTCCTTTTAAATTCTCTGTTTCTTTTTATGTTTCTTGAAGCTATTAGCATTATACCCTCTCAGAAGAGTTAAGTA
>NW_007792164.1:0-1772 GCF_000696425.1 Galeopterus variegatus
TATTTAGATGTTTTCCACTCTTTACAAGACAAGAAGTGATAATGTTATCATGAAGAACAGGGTTTGTGTTAATATTAAGAGATGGATGCTTGAACGCTTTTCTTTCCTGTGGGAACTAGACACTACAGAGATTAGAAAGTAAGTAGACAGTATCCCACTTTAAACATCAAAAAGGCCAAATCCTTTCTAATTTCTCTTTTCAACTTATAGTAGCATATATATGTTCCTGTACAATTTTTCTTTGGGTGACTCAGCTGTCACTGAAGACCTCTGGCTATGGAACGTTATGATCTGGCTTTTTTGCCCATGGACTTTTATGGCATAGACTGATTTCTAACCAAAATCTTGAGTAGTATGAAAGAAAATAAATGAGCAATCTTTCAAAATGTGTGGAATAGCTCAGAAACAATAGCTTTCCTTTATATTGATTGTTGACAAATCCTATGTCTAGTAATAACCATTGAAATAGTCCACCTGACTGCCAGGGGAAGGAATGATTTATCTTTACTTTGAGTAATAGTGGTCAGTTACATAATGCATTATGTATTTAGTCCAATAACTATATTGAATTTTGACTTAATTAGAGCATCGTATCTAAAGGGCTAGGTAGTCATAATCTGCCTATATAAATTCTAATGGACAGGACTGAAAAATAATGCATTATGTATTTAGTCCAATAACTATATTGAATTTTGACTTAATTAAAGCATCATATCTAAAGGGCTAGGTAGTCATAATCTGCCTATATAAATTCTAATGGACAGGACTGAAAAACAGAATGAGTATGCTATATCATTTATATTGCCCTCACTTTTTCTTTCCTAGAAAGGATATTATTTTTTTCTCTTTTCCTTACTTTACCAGAAAGATTTGCTTAAATCTAAATCCTACCTTCTCCTACTCCCTGATTCCTTTATGCATTTTCTCAATTTCTCCCCTTTTCTTTGTTGCCTCCACATTTTAATTCTTATTTCTTCAGTTTTTATTGTTATTTTAATGTCATCAATACTCTCTCCAGATGGGGCCATTAACAAATTGTGCATTTGTAGTAAGGACTAACACTGTCAAGCACTCTGCTAAGTACTTTTACATTTACTCCTTCCTACAATCTGCTGGACAGTACTTCGGATGGCCTTGGGTTGACCCTGTTCTCTCCTCTTTGTTACTTGTAGTTCTCAAGAACAGCTATAGAGTGTATGGGAATGCACAGGAATCTCAGATCCTGAAATAAGGAGTGACTTGTTCCAGTCCTACTCTAGAAAGAGGCTGTCCTTCAATGCTTTATTCCAAGTCCTCTGATGCTCCCTGGGGATACTACTCAGGATGAGATGATTTCCAGGGTCCTTCAGCTGCTGTGCAAGTGGGAAACACATAGGTGAGACACCATCCACCCCATGCAGCCTTGGAGGACCGACTCACATTGAATCCTAGGCTTCTGTTTTCTCTTATGCCTATCTGTAAGTAATAAATCTGCTTCATGTAACTTGTGTGTGTGTGGATGTTTGGTCTCATCCTACTCAAACAAGTTGTTAACCAGTGAATGCACCATGAACCTGCTTCAAAAAATTGGTGGAGTGAGCAGGATCTGCTCTGAAAGAATCATGGCTTATTGGAAAATCTGGAGTTGTGATCCACCCCTTTCACCCTTCAGGCAGAAACCTCAGCATGAGGGTGCAGGTGCTGGAATGCAACTGGATGTTTTTAGGGAGAATGAGTGATAAGTGTGACATAAGTCAACCCCCACCCCAGATGTGAAAGAGCTGGCGGCATGA
>NW_007792165.1:0-1772 GCF_000696425.1 Galeopterus variegatus
CAGTTACTCATTATGTACTAGCAATGTGTAATCTTATAATAAAACTAAAAACAAAAAACAACCAAAAAACCAATTTCAGTCATAATAGCATCAAAAGAAAGAAATATTCAGGATAACTTTCACAAAAAAGTGCAAGCCTTTACACTAAATAAGTGAAAAATAATGCTGAAACATATGAAAGAAAAATCAAATAAATACAAATACATCCAGTGTTCAATGTTATAATGTTGATGAAAATAGTCCTCAAATTCATCTAAAACTTTAATGCAATCCTTTCAAACTCCCAATTGTATGTTTATAGAAATTAATAAGCTCATTCTGGAATTTATATGAAAATGAGAAAGAAACTAAATACTCCAAATGACCTTGAAAATAAAAATTAAGGGCCAGCCTGGTGGCGCACTCGGTTGAGTGTGGCGCTTGGGAGCACAGTGGTGCTCCCGCCGAGGGTTCAGATCCCATATAGAGACCGGTCCGCTCACTGGCTGAGCACATTGCGGGCGCAACACCGAGGGTTGCAATCCCGTTACCGGTCATGAAAAAAGACAAAAAGGAAAAAAGACAAAAAAGAAAAGAAAAGAAAAATTAAATGACTCATACTTCCTAATAACAAATCTCACTTGACAGTTACACAGATCAAGAGAGTAGTACTAACATAATTACAAATTCTTGTGAACTAATAAAATAGATTGGAAATTCCAGTTAAAAACACTTCCATTTATGGTAAATTGATTTTGACAAAGGTTCCAAAGAATTTCAATGAGGTAAGAACAGTTTTTTTTTTCAACAGTGGTGCTGGGAAAATTACATACCCACCAGAAAATGTATGAAGTATGACCCATAACTCAAATCATAAAACAAAAATTTATGAAAATGGATCGTACACAATTTATCTCATAACACACATACACAGCTTATCTCATAACAGATAAAACTATAAAATGCTTAGAGAAATATTGGAGGAAAATTTTGTAGTCTTGAATTGTGTAGTGATTTTTTAGATATCACATCAATAGCACAATAAAGAAAAAATGTTGAAGTGTACATTCTCAAATATATAAAATGTTTTTATTTCAACAACACCATGAAGAAAGAAAAGAGAAAAGACATTCGGAGAAAATATTTCAAACTATATGTGTCTGAGTACGACTAGTATCCAGAGTATATACAGATTTTTACTAGTCAACAATAAAACAGACAACTGACCTACTTTAAAATGTGCAAAGGATTTGAATTAAAACAAATTCTACAAAGACGTTATACAGATTGTCAATAAATGTGACAACCTGCACAATATCATTAGTTATTACAGAAATGCAAACCAAAACCAAAGTGAGGTCATAATTAACACCCACTACAAAGGCTATAACGGACACAATAACAAGGATTGGCAAAAATGTGAAGAATACGGAAGCCTCTACATTGCAGGTGAGAGTATAAAATAGTGCAAAACAATTGTAAATTTGTTTACCAATTGTAAACAAAGTGTAACAAAAATTTGGCAGTTTCTAAAATGTTATATATAGTCTCAGTATGATACAGAAATATTAATCCCAAATATGTACCCAAAAGAACTGAAATCCTATTGCTGCATGCAGACTCTTTTACAAGAGCCACAGTAAATATAACTAGATTAAATTTTAAGAGAAAAATGTAAATCACATGTAAGATAAACTTTAAAAGACTCCAAAAAATTCAAATAAAGTTAAAATTGTTTAAATAAAGTAGTGCAACATTCTAAAGATGCCATCTTTAACAGAATTTTACTTACT
>NW_007792166.1:0-1772 GCF_000696425.1 Galeopterus variegatus
GGTGGTGATGATGGTGATGGTGGTGATGGTGATGATGGTGGTGATGGTGATGGTGGTGATGGTGGTGATGATGGTGATGGTGATGGTGGTGGTGATGATGGTGATGGTGGTGATGATGATGGTGATGGTGATGATGGTGGTGATGATGGTGATGATGGTGATGGTGATGGTGGTGATGGTGGTGATGATGGTGATGGTGGTGATGATGGTGATGGTGATGGTGGTGATGGTGGTGATGATGGTGATGGTGGTGATGATGGTGATGGTGATGGTGGTGGTGATGGTGGTGGTGATGATGATGATGGTGATGGTGATGATGGTGGTGGTGATGGTGGTGATGGTGATGGTGGTGATGATGGTGGTGATGATGGTGATGGTGGTGATGATGGTGATGGTGGTTATGAAGGTGATGGTGGTGATGGTGATGATGGTGGTGGTGATGATGGTGATGGTGGTGATGGTGATGATGGTGGTGGTGATGATGGTGATGGTGGTGATGATAGTGATGAAGATGGTGATGGTGGTGATGGTGGAGGTGGTCGTGGTCATTCATGGTGGTGGTGATGGTGGTGGTAGTGGCAGCAGTGGCAGACAGTGGTAATGATGTCTACTGAGAACTCCCTGCATGTCAGGTGGTGTCATCAGCACTTCATAGAGCTCCCATGTCTGGCCATCAATGTTGTAGGTGTCTCTTTGAAGGCTGACCTGAAAGTAGGTTTGCAGTTTTGCTCCAGAGCTTATTTGACCCACAGTGGGTTGGGCTTTGGACTTCCACTATGTAATAGCCATGTGATCCTGGCAACTTGCAGAAATTCTGAGCCATGGCATACTTGTGACAATGATCTATGACCTTAGCAAGTATTGGCCATCAATGGTGAAGGCATTCCTGTGGACCTTGCCACTCCGGGTTCGGAGCACCTCTTCTCTTACTTGTAAAGACAAGGCAGGGGCCTGGCCAGCTGGAAAGAGCAGTAGGCAGTGGGACTGAGGACTCACCACACTGGCCCATGGCCTGGAGCCTCTGGTCCCCCTTCCCCATGTTTCCACGTTGTGTTAATTCTCAGGACAAGGAGCATGAGAGTTGGTTGTGGGGCAGTGCTCCCCTGGTGGCTGACCCTATGTCTGATGCCTGCCTAGAGAGATGTGGGCCACACAGCTACATGGAAGGCAGAGAGGGGGATGGCAGGGGCATCCTTTCCAGGCCATGGGGCTGTGGCCACACCCTGACTTGGTTGGACCTTGGGGTGGAGCCTGAGCTGGGGCCTATGTCAAGGCTGCTCAGAAGATCGATCCCTGGAGGAGGACGATGCTGTGAGGTAAGCTGTAGGCTCTGCCTGCCAGGCTCTCCTCAAAGTCTCCTGGCCTCTGGGCAAATGAGGGTGCAGCAGGAGGGGGTTTCTCAGTGTGGTTCCTGCAGGGCTGAGCCCCCCAGTGCCGTCCTTTGGACTGGAACCTTCTGGGTTCCGTGGGCTCAGTAGGCCCTGAGAGGCTGCCCCAATGCCTGATCATCTCCCGGGCTGTCCAAGGGCTAGACCACCCAGTCCTGGTGGAGAAAAGATGGGTGGGTCTGTCCTGGGAAAACTGGTCTGTGGGCCAGGCTTGAGGGTCTGAGGATGGTGGCATTAGGTCACTTCCATGTCAGTGAAGCTGGGCGGTGATGGTGGACAACTTAAGGGAGCCAAGGGCCCCTCCAGGGCAGGGGACCCCACAGGCCACGTGGGGGCTGTGCTTGGGTTGGGGGCAAGCTGCAGCCTTTGGGAAATGGGACCCTG
>NW_007792167.1:0-1772 GCF_000696425.1 Galeopterus variegatus
ATTTCCACTATACTTTTACTTACTATTTCCCTCTCATCTCTCAAATACTAGAGATGGTGCATGAACCAGAATATCCCCTTCCACCATCTCCCCATCCCGATTCATCATAGATGAAAGTCTTAGTATTTGCCAGACTATGATACGCCTGAACACTCCACTTATTACAGTGATGGTCCTTGTTGCCACCTGGCTGGTGAGTTATCCAAGTTTAGCATCCCATCCTTAGAGTCTGCTGCCTGGCACAGAAAGACAAATACTGCATGATCTCACCTATATGTGGAGCATGTTAGAGCAGGGGCTATAGTCTCACCTGAACCCGAGAAGGATCTGCTTCCACACTCACCCAGCAGTTGTTGGCAGTGTTTAGTTCCACACAGGTTGTTGGACCGAGGGCCTCAGCTCCTTGTCGACTGTTGGCCAGAGGCTGCCCTCAGTTGCTTGCCATATGGGCCTCTGCAACAAGGCAGCTCACCTCAACAAAGCATGCAAGCTGTAAAAGCACTAGAGAGTCCACTGGCAAGACAGAGTCAGTTTTTTGTAACCTAATTGTGGAAGCAACATCCCCTCACCTTTGCCATATTCTATTGGTTCAAAGCAAGTCATTCTGTCTGCACTCAAGGATAGTGGACCACATAAGGTAATCAGGATACCAGGAGGTGGGGATCACTGGAAGCCATGTCAGAAGCTGTCTCCCACAAGCTCAGTCTCAGACCAAGTCCCCCGGAGGACAGCGTCAGCAGGATCCTGCAGGGGAACTCTGGAGAGTTAAGTTAGGCCTCAAAGCTGTTTCAGTCCAGGACAAGGGAGCTAGGGTTTTAGACTCCCATACTGACCAGTCACTGGTTAAGGGACACCCCAGTGGGGCACAAGTTTTCAGGCACTTCGACCTCTTTGTACAGGCATGTAAAGTGGGATCCACTAGGCTGAGGGCAGTTCTCCAAAAACAAAGTTATAGCTACTGGCTGTTGAAAGTGAAAGTACACTGAATTTAGTTGACGGGGACCCAAGGGGCTCTGGGCAGAGCAGCAGCACTGCACTTTACAGTGAGTAACAGAATGAGAAGGGCACTTTCCATAGGATTGTCAACAGCAAAAAATTATTAAGCACCTATTATTTTGTGTGGCTATTCTCGTCACAGGTCTTTGATTTCAAGTAATGAGAACTCACTTATTTGGGCTATTGAAAGGCTGCTGAGAAACGGCTCACGGGTCTTCTGACAGGCACTGTGACTCGAGAGGCCTAACCCTGGGATCTGGAAACAGAAGAGGCACAGGAAACCCAGGAATCTACTCTCACTGTCTCAGTCACTCTCTGGGGTCAAAAGTCTTTCATTTCTTTTTCTTTCTGAATCCCTCTTCACTTTTCTCTCTGAGAAGAGATTTTCTCCACCCACTGAGCCACATGCATGTGGCTTATTCCTGCTCTTGAATTCATCTTTAAGCCCCCCAGTGATCTTTCACATCAGCTCTCCACAAACAGTTGGCTCCAGTTCTCCAAATTCCCATAACTATAGAGGGAAACATTTCACAATATTAACTGTAGTTATCTACAAATGGTAGAATTGTGAATAGTTTTGTTTTCTTTTTCTTTTTTTTACGCTATTCTGTGTTCTTTTCCAAATTTTCTGCAATGAACATGCATTGCATTTACAATCAGCAAGGAAAAAAAAAATAGCTGGACTGGATTTTCACCACCTCATCCCAATCCTCCGTCACCAACACCTCCTCTCTTTATTTCTTCACCTAAATCCTTCATGACAGATGATCTTTGAA
>NW_007792168.1:0-1771 GCF_000696425.1 Galeopterus variegatus
CAAATCTTAGAAGTTTTAAGAAATCAGCTTACCAAATATTAGAGTTGTGAGTAAATTAGGAGGTAATAATCCCATTTGTTTATTTTTCCTTTTGCTGCCTGTGCTTTTGGGGTCATATTAATAAAGTCTTTGTCAATTCCTACTTCCTGAAGTGTTTTACTTAGGTTTTATTTTAGGGGTTTTTTAGTTTCAGGACATGTATTTAATTATTTAATCCATTTTGAGTTGACTTTGGTATATGGTGAGAGGCATGGGTCTAGTTTCATTCTTCTGCAGATGGATGTCCAATTTTCCCAGCACCATTTATCTAAGAGGCAGTATTTTTTCCAGTGTATGATATTAGTGACTCTATCAAAGATAAGTTGGCTGTAGGTATATGGGCTGATTTCTGGGTTCTCTATTCTGTTTCATTGGTCCATGTGTCTTATTTTATGCCAGTTCCATGCTGTTTGGGTTATTATAGCTTTGTAGTATAATTTGAAGTCAGGTAGTGTTATACCTCCAGCTTTATTTTTATTTTTTTGCTCTGGATTGCTTTGACTATTTGGTGTATTTTGCTGTTCCATATGAATATTAAGATTGTATTATAAAGCTTCTGCACACCAAAAAAAAAATTAACAGAGTGAAAAGACAGTCTATAGAGTGGGAGAAAATATTTGCAAAATATGCACGCAACAAAGGATTAATATACAGAATATACAAGGAACTCAAACAACGTAACATTAAAAATCAATTAACCTGGTTAAATAATGGTCAAAGGAGCTGAATAGGCATTTCTCAAAGGAAGATATATGAGTGGCCAACAGACACATGAAAAAAATGCTAAACAGCATTCATCATCCAGGATATGCAAATCAAAACCACATTGAAATATAACCTCACTCCAGTTAGGCTGGCTATTATTACAGAGACAGAGAATAACAAAAGTTGGTGAGGATGTGGAGAAAGGGGAACCTTCCCATACTATTAGTGGAACTGTAAAATGGTGCTGCCATTATTGAAAATGGTATGGTGGTTCCTCACACAACTACAGATAGAAATGCTATATGACCCAACAATCCCACTGCTGGCTCTATACCCAAAGGAATGGAAATCGTCATGCCAAAGGGACACTTGTACTCCCACATTTATTGCAGCTTTATTTACAATAGCCAAGAGCTGGAATCAACCTAAATGCCCACCATCAGCTGAGTGGATAAGGAAAATATGGTGTATTTATACCACAGAATACTACTCTGCCATAAAAAAAAGAATGAATGCTGCCATTTACAGCTACGTGAATGAACTTAGAGAAGATTCTGTTAAATGAAATAAGGCAGGCACAGAAAGGGAAATACCACATGTCCTCACTTATGTGTTGGAAGTAATAAAAAACAAATAAACAAATTTAAAAAATAAAAAAAAAATAGATACAACAATCACAATAATATGTCAAACTTTTTAAGAGGAGAGAACAGAACTGAGGTTGCTGGAGGTGGGAAAGGGTGAGAGGGAAGAGGGAAAGAAGAATTGGTAAAGCACCATAAAAATTGATTACATAGCATAATGATGAATATACTGATTATCCTGAATTGAACATCACGAATTGCATACAGATATTGATATTCATTGCTGTACCTACACATACGTACAACCAACTATGTTCCAATAAAATAAATAAATAAACAAAACAAAATACAAATGAAAAAATTCACTGTAATGACTTAAGAGACTGTATATTGACCACAGACTTAAAATATATTAATTCAATTTTATAAATTTCTGTCTGCTT
>NW_007792169.1:0-611 GCF_000696425.1 Galeopterus variegatus
TGTGGGATCCGAACCCTCGGGCGGGAGCGCCGCCGCGCTTCCCAAGCGGCGCACTATCCAGTGCGCCACCGGGCCGGCCCCACTTTGATAAATTTTGACAGATGTATATACCTGTGAAACTATCACCACAATCCAAATAATAATAAACCTACTCATCACCCCCCCCAATTTCCTGAAGCTTCTATGTAAGCCTTTTTTTTCTGTCCCTTTAGCTCACTCCCATATTTCAATACAATACAAATACAGATGTTTTCTGTCACTATGAATTAGTTTTCATTTTTTAGAATTTCATGTAAATGAATCATATAGTATGTACTCATTTTCTGTCTGGCTCTTTCCACCCACAACAGCTATTTTGAAATTCATCTGTATCATGACAGTGGTTCATATTACTTGTATTGCTGAGCACCGACCACTCTATGGAGATACCACCTTCTTAATGCATTCATTCACCTGTTGATGGACATTTGGGATGTTTTCACACAAAGCTGCTATGAACATTCATGGACAAGTCTTTGTATAGATGTAAGCTTTCATTTTTCTTTGGTAAATACTCAGGAGTGGAATGGCTGAATCCTATGGTAGATGAATATTCAACCTCTTCAGAAACT
>NW_007792170.1:0-1771 GCF_000696425.1 Galeopterus variegatus
AAAAAACCCAAAACACAACAAAACAAAACAAAGTGTCAATGTTGATCACATTTATATTCTGTTTTGTACCATGTTTCAGTTTTATATGTTTTACTGATAGGTAACATGTAAATATTGAAAATCAATAAGTTTATATAATATCACTGTTGCTTAAATGTGTCCCTGCATAGATTAGTATTTGCTAGGATTACTGTTCTTTCTGAAGAGCTCCAGCTTCACAATCTTTGTTCAAACTAACTAATCAAAGGTGTTTCATGTCCTACAAAAACAAATAGATAGATTAGTATTTGCTAGGATTACTGTTCTTTCTGAAGAGCTCCAACTTCACAATCTTTGTTCAAACTAACTAATCAAAGGTGTTTCATGTCCTACAAAAACAAATAGATTGATTTCTAAATAATTGTTTTTTACTTGATTATCAAAGTAATGCTTGTTTTAGATATAAAAATGTAGAAAAAAGAAAAGTCTAAAGAAGAATTAAAATTAAAAAAAAAATCTCAGACCATAAAGGTATGTCAAAATCTAAACATGGGTTATTTCTAAACTTGGTTTTCTCTATCAAAGCAGCAGATTGAAGAATCACATTGGTTGGTACAGTATGGCTTCAGGGCTCAGCAGGGGCATAGTAGGTGGTCTTGGTTACCACAGGCATTCCTCAAAGAGGCCACTTTCTTTGGTTGTGCAAATCCTGCAACCCACCCCTTTATTCTGTTCCATAATTGATTGCAAAGATAGAGAATATGGATCGAGCCCATAAACACCCTGGATCTTCACATTAACATTTCCTTGTATCTTCATATAACTTCTCCTCTTTCTTGATGCCTTAGAGACAGAGCTGCTCTTCCTTTGCCTTGCCCAGGATTTCCAGGTGTGTCCCCCTAACTGATTACATTTGATGAGGGAAAGGGCAAACTTTTAGTCTTTCACATTGGACAACAGGCATAAATCAGGCTGTACGATCACCCGAGATTAGCTTTCTCTTTCAAGAGGAACCACTGCCAGAGTAACACTGGGGCTCCCACCCTCATCCTCCTTTAGAGAAGAGACTGCTTCCCCAGCTGGCTTCCGGATGATGTCTGGTCACTGTGCCACCCCATGCATCTGGTTTCCATGGTCTCCACCTCACCACATCTACTTCCTTGAGAGTCTCCCACAAACTCTCAGGACCTAAGCACAACAGCTCTTTACATTTCTTGTCCTTCTCACTTCTCTGCAGCACATCGTTGCTGCCTAGAGCTTCTTCCTCAAGTTCCTTTTGTTTTGTTTCTGACACTGTGCTCTTCTGGGTCTCCTATCTCAAATGGCCTCTTCCTTCTTTTCTTCTTTTTAATTGCCCTACTCCTCATTCTGCTCCCTTCCTACCCTGGCCAATGTAGTTTGCCATAAAATGTTTGCTTGCTCTGCTTTCCTCTCTCTTTTAATTCCTCTTGGATATTACCCAGTTCAACCCTAAGCTCTATGTACTGGACCCCAAATCTATGGGTTGTTGACCCCGACTATTGTTAACATTTGCAACTATTTCTGGAAACCCCATTTGGACATTCATCTGATTCTGAGGACAAAATGGCCCACACTGAACTTATCCTCTTCCCTCTTCTTCCTGATATTATTCTAGCACTGCAGTTACCTGTTTCAACACTCAATAATCATTCTTTACACCTTCCCCTGGTTCCCCTCCTTCAGTAAAATTTTCAGTCCTGTTCTTTCTCCACTGATGGAGTTTGGATGTGCTGTCCCCTCCAAAACTCATGTGGAAATTTGATCTCCAATG
>NW_007792171.1:0-1771 GCF_000696425.1 Galeopterus variegatus
TGGTCTGGAAAATAAATGCAGGAAGAGAACCCCAATTCAGGGTTAATTTCCCAAAGAAGGGATGCCTCTCGCTGGAGGGTCCTGGGAAGATTAACCACTTCAGGGTCTCTCACTGCTCAGAAGAGATGGGCTTTCAGTAATCCTTTCTGTCTCCATCACCCAGGGGGAGAGGGGTGACAAACCCATGGGGGGAGAAGCGACATAAAGCAACAACCATCCCTTCCACTCTCCTCCTCTCCACCATCACCCTTCTCTCCTCCTATTTTTCTTGCTTTCTCTGCCCTAGACAAGACACAAAGAGAGACTCTGTGGGTATGGCTCAGACAGCAAGACTGGGTGCTCAGGTCATGGACAGGATTCCTGACTCTAGTGCACCACATCCACCCTGACACCAGGGGACTCTAGAAAGAGCTTCTGATACCAATCTTGTCTTAATTTCAGCTCCTCAGCCAACCCTCCAACCCAACACAGGTTTAGAGTAAGAACACTCTCATTAAAATCTAAGTAAAAGAGAAAACATGCTTACCATTCTTCCACTCTAATTCCTCTTGGAGCAGATGCCCCTGGCTGCTGAATTGTAAAGAATGGGTCATAGATGACCACTCACGGTATTCACTTAAACTGTATGACACACACCAATTCCTGCCTGCCCCCAGCTCTTGGCTCACTACTCTTTTAAACCAGGTTTGAAATTTAAATATGATTTGTGTAGTAGGTTATATTGAAGTTGTGTTAAAACCAATTCTTCTCAAACTATCAAAAAATTTAAGCAGAGATCATTCTCCCAAATTGATTCTATGAGGCCAGCATCACCCTGATACCTAAAGCAGACAGACATAACAACAACAAAAAAGAAGACTATAGGCCAATATCCTTGATGAACATAGATGCAAAAGTTCTCAGCAAAGTACTAGCAACCAGAATTCAAAAGCACATCAAAAAAAGATACCATAATCAAGTGGGATTCATCCCAGGCATGCAGGGATGGTTCAACATATACAAATCAATAAATGTGATACACCACATCAACAAAATGAGGGACAAAATCCATATGATCACCTCAATAGATATAGAAAAACATTTGATAAAATTCAACATACCTTCACGACAAAAACTAATTAGATATAGAAGGAAAGTATCTCAACATTATAAAAGCCACATATGACAAACCCACACCTAACATCACCCTGAACAGAGGTAAGTTTAAAGTTTTTTCTCTCATCACTCATATCGAACAGAATATTGGAAGTTCTGGCCACAGAAATTAAGCAAGTGAAAGAAATTAAGGACATCCAAATTGGAAAAGAGGAAGTCCAATTTTCCCTGTTTGCAGATGACATGATCCAATATATAGAAAAACCTTAAAAACTGACCAAAAAGAAAAAAAAAAAAACCTCTTAGAACTGATAAACAAATTCAGTAAAGTTTCAAGATACAAAATCATTATACAAAAATCAGTAGCATTTCTATACATCAAAAACGAATTAGCAGAAAAAGAAATCAAGAAAGCAATCCCATTTACAATAGCTAGGAAATATTTGCAAACTATGCATCTGACAACAGAATAATATTCAGAATATACAAGGAACTCAAACAAACAACTCAATAAAAAAAATGAATAGTCCAATTAAGAATGGACAAAGAAGCTAAATAAATATTTCTCAAAAGAAGACATACATATGGCCAACAGATAAAAAATGAAAAAATGCTCAGCATCACTAATCATCAGGGATATGCAAATTAAAACTACATTAAGATATCACCTCACTCC
>NW_007792172.1:0-1771 GCF_000696425.1 Galeopterus variegatus
TTATAAAAAGAATATAAAATATAGGTTTGTAAACTAGAAATAGAATTTGGCTATCAAATATGTATATATATATATATATATATATATATACACACATATATATTTGGAAATATATATGGAAATTTGCTGAATAACAAGAAATTGGTATTATAAATGAAAGTACAAATAGTAATATAAATCTTAATTATAAACTGAAAGAAAAAGAAACAAGAAATAAACAAAACAAAATAATCAAATGACCTGTTAGAAAAATAGTATCAGGAAAGCCACCTAGAAATGTATCTGTCGTCCACGTGAGCAAAGATGCCCAAGCTACAAAACTGTGAGTAATTGAAAGATCCAAGGTGCTCTGAGTGCCTACTGGAATTGAGCAGGGATGCAAAGAAATGTAAAGCCATAGAAACAGATCAGAATGGAATCTTTGGTCCAAAGGGAACCTTCTAAACTATTATTTATTGTTGTAATTTATTGGTGAGTTTAATAAAAGTATTTTTGGTGTTATTCTGTTTTGACATTTGGTTGCATAAATTGCAAATAACTTGTCCAAGTTTCCATGTTAGGGAATATGGCATCTCTCCTGTCTCCTACTACAAAAGCATTGGGCATTGTACCTTGGTTTTCTATGTTAGTGTCTGTGAAAGGGAGAACAGTCATATGTCTATCTTAATCCCTTTTCTTTCTCTTTGGCTATTTCTTCCCATTTACATTCTTGCTTGTAAAAATTACGGTAGCTTAAGGAAGACAGAGGGAAAGAGAGTGAGGGTGAAGGCAGCCAGGGCACAATAACTGCATTCACAGTCTCTGACCTCTTCCTTATCCAAACTCATGGTACTCATCTTGGTTGCAGATGAGAATAGGTACACCCTCCTTTTGAATCTTAGTGGGGTTGTGACTGCTTCCAGTAATAGAATATGATAGAAGTGACACTATGACATCTAAGGCTCAGTTTTAAATGGACTTGTGTTTCTTCTATCTTGTTGGTTAGAACTCACTCTTGGAGTTCTGAACCACCATACTGAGAAGTCTAACTACCCTGAGGCCCCTCTGTAAGGAAGCCCAGGCTATACGAAGAAGCCACTAGTGGGTGCCCTGGTTAACATTCCCAGAGGAATCTAGCCTGCTAATTACCTCAGTCTGGGTGCCAGATGTGCAAGTAAAAATGCCTCCACTTAGTTCAGTCCCCAGTGTTTGAGTCTTCCTAGGTGAGGCCCCAGACATTTGTATAGCCGAGATAAATCATCTCCTCATGCCTTGTCCAGATTCCTCACACACAGGATCTATGAGCATAAAAAATGGTTGTGGTTTTATGCACTAAATTTGTTACACAGCAACGGATGACCGGAACATTTACTGATCCTTGTATCCTAAACCTGTTTTAGCCCCTGGATTGTGAACTCCTTGAGGGCAAAAACCATCCTTATTTATCTCCTTATCCCAGCATTGTTACTGGCAAGTGATGAATCTCAGTCATTTGGTATATGAATAAATTGCTTTTGTCAGCTAAGTAGGAGAAATAGTAAAAAAAACTTCTCAACTTTTTTAATTTCTAAAATTTTCTACCTTTTAATGTACCATTAAATGTTGGATATAACAGAACTTAAGTTATTGTGCACACTCTTCAAACTAAAATGGAGAAGAGAAAAATGACACAAAATCCTATGAATGTAAAAACTTTCACCTGCAGAAATAACAACTATCAAGGGGCCGGCATGTGGCTCACTCGGGAGAGTGCGGTGCTGATAACACCAGGGCCACGGGTTCGGATCCCATA
>NW_007792173.1:0-436 GCF_000696425.1 Galeopterus variegatus
GCAGATGCAAAATTATACACCATGATCAAGTGGGATTCATCCCAGGGATGCAAGGTCGGCTCAACATATGCAAATCAATAAATGTTACACACCATATCAATAAAATCAAACACAAGGACCATATGATCATCTCTATTGATGCTGAAAAAGCATTTGATAAAATTCAACACTCATTCATGAGAAAGACTCTCTATAAGTTAGGTATAGATGGAAAGTATCTCAACATAATTAAAGCCATATATGATAAACCCAGTGCCAATATCATCTTGAATGGAGAAAAGCTGAAAGCTTTTCCTTTAAGAACAGGAACTAGACAAGGATGCCCACTCTCACACTCCTATTCAACATAGTGTTGGAAGTGCTAGCCAGAGCAATCAGAGAAGAGAAGGAAATAAAGGGCATCCAGATTGGAAAAGATGAATTCAAGCTGTCCCTG
>NW_007792173.1:1238-1771 GCF_000696425.1 Galeopterus variegatus
GCACAGGCAACCAAAGGAAAAATAAACAAACGGGATTATATCAAACTGAAAAGTTTCTGTACAGCAAAAGAAACAATTACTAGACTTAAAAGACAACCAAAAGAGTGGGATAAAATGTTTGCAAAATATACATCTGACGAAGGATTAATGTACAGAATATACAAGGAATTGAAACAACTTTACAGCAAAAAACCAAGTAACCCAATTAAAAAATGGGCAAAGGAGCTAAATAGGCATTTCTCAAAGGAAGATATATGAATGGCCAACAGACACATGAAAAAATGCTCAACATCACCCAGCATTCGGGAAATGCAAATCAAAACCACACTGAGAAACTGTCTCACCACAGTCTGGATGGCTAATATCCGAAAGACTGTGAATGATAAATGCTGGCGAGGTTGCAAAGAAAAAGGAACTCTCTCTCATACATTGTTGGTGGGACTGCAAAATGGTACACCCTCTATGGAAAATGGTATGGAGGTTCCTCAAACAATTGCAGATAGATCTACCATATGACCCAGCTATCCCACTGC
>NW_007792174.1:0-1771 GCF_000696425.1 Galeopterus variegatus
TAGAGCCCAATATGATAATAGTTGGAGACCTGAACACACTTCTCTCAATATCAGAAAAGTCATGTAGGCAACAAATCAACAGAAGAACACAAGATTTAAACTACACTTCAGACTAATCGGACTTGCCAGATATTTACAGAACATTTCATCCAACAGCTACAGAATATACATTTTTTTCATCACATGGAACGTTCTCCAAGATAGACCACATGTTAGGTCATAAATCAAGTCTCAAAGAATTTTAAAAAGTTGAAATTGTTTCAAATATTTTTTCAGATACATTTTCCACAATGGATTAAAACTAGAAATCAATAACAAATGAAAGTCTGGAAACTATGCAAACACATGGAAATTAAACAACATGCTCCTTAGTGACCTATGGGTCCAAGAAGAAATTAAGCAGGAAATCAAAAAAAATTCTTAACACTGTTGAAAATAAAGTCACCATACCAAAATCTGCGGGATACGGAAAAAGCAGTACTAAAAGGTAAGTTTATTGCAAAAAACACTTACATCAAAAGAATAAAAAGTTTTTAAACACACAACCTAATGCTACACCTCAAAGAACTAGAAAAATAAGAACAATTCAACCCCAAAATTAGTAGACAGAAAGAGATCATTAAGATCAGAGCAGAAATAAATGAAATAGAGACCCTCAAAATAATAAAAAAAAGTCAATGAAATGAAAAGTGGGTTTTTTTTGAGAAGATAAACAAAATAGGCAAACCATTAGCTATAATTAAAAAAAGAAGATCCAAATAACAAAAATCAGAAATTAAAGAGGAGGCATTACAACTAATACCACAGAAATACAAAGAATTATTAGAGACTATTGCAAACAACTATATGCCAACAAATTTGAAAACCTGGAGGAAAGGGATAAATTTCTTGATACATACATATTACCAGGACTCAACCAAGAAGACATAGAAAACCTGAACAAACCAATAACAAGCAATGAGAATGAAGCAGTAATCAGCAGTCTCCCAACAATGATTCACTCTTAACATTAAAAAATGACAAATACTAACTAATTACCAGGTCAAATCTTTTCTATCTCATTCTTATTCAGAAGTAAGTAATCTTAACTGTCCACACTGAAAACTCACTTAACTTTATAGGCAGTGGTCAGAAAAAGGAATGAATTATCAGCTAACCCAGAAACAATGTATTCCATAAGATAGCCTTGTAAACTTGCAAAAGACCTTGATCAGATCTCAGAGTCTATAAGGTAAAGGCAGAAAGATATCTGTGAGCCTTTTATTTATTTATTTTTATTTTAAATTATTTATTTATTTTTTTAGCATATTCATTCTTCCAAATCCTGATATTTCTTTTTTTTTTTTTCCTTTTTGTCTTTTTTCATGTCCGGCAACGAGATCGCAACCCTCGGTGTTGTGCCCGCACCTCGCTCAGCCAGTGAGTGGGAACCCGTCTGTATGTGGGATCCAAACCCTCGGCGGGAGCGCCGCTGCACTCCCAAGAGGCGCACTGTAGCAGTGCGCCACTGGGCCGGCCCCAAATCCTGATATTTCTTTACACCTTCTGCCCTGTCACTTCTCAAACACCCTCCTTTTCTCTCACCATTTCTAGTATTCTTGGGTTTGTTTTCTCCTGAAAGTTCAATGTGTTGTGGTCTTTTGTTTCTTTCTTCCCTTCATTCCTACCTTTCTCCCTCCTTCCTTTCCTCCCTCCCTCCCTCCCTAGCATCCAGTTATGAGTGAAAACATATGGTAATTCTGCTTCTTTGTCTGGTTTATTTCACTTAACA
>NW_007792175.1:0-1771 GCF_000696425.1 Galeopterus variegatus
TTTCATGTACCTATTTGCCATCTATATACCTTCTTTGGTAAGGTGTCTGTTCAGATCTTTTGTTTAGTGAGGTTGAATATTTTTTATGTGTCTGTTGGCCATTTTTATATCTTCCTTTGAGAAATGCTTGTTTAGTTTTTTTTTGCCCATTTTTTAATTGGGTTACTTGTTTTTTTACTGTTAAGTTGTCTGAGTTCATTGTACATTCTGGATATTAATCTCTTGTCAGATGTGTGGTTTACAAATATTTTCTGTCATTCCATTCTGAAGGTTGTCTTTTTGCTCTGTTAATTGTTTCTTTTGCTGTACAGTTTTTTAGTTTGATATAATCCCATTTGTTTGTTTCTTTTGTTGCCTGTGCTTTTGGGGTCTTATTCATAAAGTCTTTGCCCAGGCCTTCTTCCTGAAGTGTTTCCCTTACATTTTCTTTTAGGAGTTTTACAATTTCAGGTCTTATATTAAAGTCTTTAATCCATCTTGAGTTGATTTCGGTATATGATGAGAGGTACTAGTCTAGTTTCATTCTTCTACGCATGGATGTGCAGTTTTCCCAGCACCGTTTATTGAAGAGGCAGTTTTTTCCCCAATGTATGTTCTTGGTGCCTTTATCAAAGATCAACTGGCTGCAAGTTTGTGGGTTGATTTCTGGGTTCTCTATTCTATTTGTCTGAGTGTCTGTTTTTATGCTTTTTATCATGCTGTTTTGGTTACTATAGCTGGCTAGAGGCTTATTAATTTTATTGATTTTTTAAAGAATCAGCTTTTGGTTTGATTGATTTTCTCTATCAATTTCCTGTTTTCAAGTTCATTGATTTATGCTTTAATATTTATTATTTCTCTTCTTTTGCTTGCTTTGGGTTTAACTTGCTTTTCTTTTTCTAGTTTCTTAAGATGGAAGCTTGGATTGTTGATTTTAGATCTTTCTCCTTTTCTAATCTATGAATTCAATGCCATAACTTTTCCTCTGAACACTGCTTTTGCTGCATCCCAGAAATTTTGATACATTGCATTTAAAATTTTATTAGGCTGAGATATTTTTTAATTTCTCTTGATAGTTCTTCTTGTACCCATGTGTTACTTAGACGTGTGTTGTTCAATCTCCAATTATTTGGGGATTTTTCCAGCTGTCTTTCTGTTATTGATTTCTAGTTAAATTTCACTGTAGTCTGAGAGTAGATATTGAACGTGTTAAGGTGTGTTTATGGTCCAGAATATGGTCTATCTTGGTGTATGTTTCATGTGAATTTGACAAAAGTGTGCATTCTGCTGTTGTTAGATGTAGTAGTCTATAGATTTAATTATGTCTAGCTGATTGATGGTGCTTTTGAGTTAAACTGTGTTCTTAATGATTTCCTGCTTGCTGGATCTGTGCATTTATCACAGAGGGGTGTTTCCAACTATAGTATAAGTTTTTAACTAATAAGATTTATCTGTGTTTCCTTGCAGCTCTATCAGTTTTTGCCTCATGTATTTTTATTTTATTATTATTATTTTATTTTGTGACCGTTAAGGGGATCGCAACCCTTGGCTTGGTGTCGCCCGCACTGTGCTCAGCCAGTGAGCGCACCGGCCATCCCTACATAGGATCCGAACCCGTGGCGGGAGCGCTGCTGCACTCCCAGCACCGCACTCTCCCGAGTGAGCCACAGGATCGGCCCTTGCCTCATGTATTTTGACATCCTTCTTGTTAGGCATATACATATTAAGTCTTCTTGGAGAATCAACTCCTTTATCATTGTGTAATGACTGTTTATCTCTGATAACTTTCCTT
>NW_007792176.1:0-1771 GCF_000696425.1 Galeopterus variegatus
TGGTGGACGTAAGGATTAGGATGCAACTCCTGATGGAAACAACATGCTGTCTCCTACAAGCTGCACAGTTAAAGAAAGCTTTGTTTACAATCAGCTGTGGCTCCTTTGCATAACTGCTAACTCCTCTCCAATCAATTTTATTTAACAAAATTTTATTGAGCATTTACTATGTGCTTAAGCATTGTGGGAAACATAAATGACATGTGAAGTGTATCTGTGAATAATGAGACTGGCTGACCAATCAGACACAGAAACAGTGCCATTTGCTTTATCATCCATTTTATTCACTGAGCAAGAGCACCATGAGTCTGCTATGAGTGAGGCATGGTATTCGGTTCTTTAGATTCAGACTTTCATTTGCGTCATTTTCAGATTTGTATTGTTATGCCCACTTTAAGAAAAGTAGATTTACTGTGGTAATAAAGGATTTGTAGTCTGGACTTAGCCATTCTTGGATTCATACCCAATTCTGTTACTACTCAAAACCTGTGCAATCTTGAAAAAAACTCTCCCTGTCTCTGGGCTTTGGTTGGCCTAGTTCCTATAATGGAGACGACTAGATGAACTTAAGCCCTTTTCCATCTCTATAATTCTATGAGAAATATTGCTATACAACCACAAATCCTGGATTTTCTAAGACTTCCCAACTCCAAATGCTGTGACCCACCATGCCTATAAAAATATTTATGCTAATCAAATACTGAATTCAGGAATCACTCTATCTAAAAATAAAAAGAGCTATCAGAGGTAGGAAAAGAATGATTAGTGAAGGTTAGGGAGAATGGTGTTGAAAGATAATTTTCAAAAGAAGGGTAAAATCATGACTCTCATGCAGATATAAAAATGAACACAGGTTAAAGATTTGATTCTAGTCATTAATCAAAGAGGGGATAACTAGTTCAAGAGAATCTGAAGAGACACATTTAAAGAACAGGAATATTGAAATGAGTACACAAGTCAAACAAAACTGGTTTTTCCAGGGTTAGGAGAGGGAAGTCAATTGAACCTCTACCAGACAAGGCAAAATTTGCATGTCTTTCAGTTACCTACAACACAGAGAGTTGTAAAATAGCTCAAAGAAAATGAAAGGCTAGAATCAGATAACAGGAAGGGTATGCTATATGCAGACAACCCATAGTCTCCCACTGAAGCACAGTTTATTTTCTGTAATGAAAATAGCTTTGATAGAGTTCAGAACATAACACCCCCAAATATGACACTTGGCACATTGGTTATTTTAATTTAGGAAAACAGCAAAAGCAGAAAGGTCTCTGTGACCTCCTGCCCTTCTCCCCTAAAGCAGGTCATAAAACCTAGGAAATATTTTCTGATCTTCCCTTGAAGCAGTTTTTAAGACCCTCACATGAGAGTCCTTTTACCTGGAGGAAAGGAACATTCTTTTTTTAATTTTTTTTATTACTATTATTGATTATACATATTCATAGAGCTGACCATCAGCACCTGTGCCCAAGGTGTGGTGAGCAAATCAATGCTATCAGCATGCCCAACACCTCAAATGGCAACTATTCCCCGTGTTCCCCACCCAACCTCTCCTCAATTCCCCTTTCCCACCCTGGCAACCTTAGGTTTGTTCTCTCCTTCTGCAAGCTCAGCACACCACTGTGGTCTTTCTAGCTTGCCTTCTTTCTCTCTTAGCTCCCACTTATGAAAGAGGACATGCGGTATTTTTCCCTCTGTGCCAGGTTTATCTCATTTAACATAATTTTCTCCAAACTCATCCATGTTGCTGCAAATGGCAGAATTTCATTCT
>NW_007792177.1:0-1770 GCF_000696425.1 Galeopterus variegatus
TTAAAATGTGATTCCTTTCCCTATTCTGCCTTTCTTTAGGGTTCCTAAGCAATCATCAGAGGTCTCAAACTGACTGCCGGCAGACCTGTTTCATTCAGCCCACACAATGCTGAAGTCCACTATATTTTTTAGCATTTGAATTCATTGCCAACATAAAATATGAACTTGCAGTTTCTTTTGATTATTAAGCCACATTGGACCTCAGTTTTCACAGGCAACAAGTAGCTGGAGCTGCACCGCAGCTGCCCTCTTCAGAAGTAATGTGTTTCCCCCACTTGGCCACATTGAAACACGATTTTTCTATTGCTTCATTGACATGCAGGTGAGGGTCTGTTGATATTTGTCACTTCCCTTGAGTTGCTATTTTTCCTATACCTGGCTCAGGTGACTCATCCACACTACTTGCTAGAGCCTCTTAGTTTGGTTTGCAACTCCCACTGTACGGAGAAAGACTAGGCAGTCCTTTTACCACACCCTCTTCAGCAGGTCCCTCCCATGATTCTACGGCTCTTCACGTTGCTAGACTAAGTAACCAAATGTTGTTCTTCAGTCAATTTATTTATTCAAATGTCTCCTCAACTTCTCTTTCCAACTGTGCCTCCTCTTAGATCCATTTGGTCCAGGCAAACTATATTACCTCTGTTTCTCCTGCTGCTTTCTATTTTATTGTCTTCAAATTAGAATCTCTGTCTAGAATTCATGCCAGCTCTCCAAACTCTGATTGTCCAACTCCATCTATCCTTAGGTCCCCATCTCTCTCACAAAGCCATTTCTGACCTTCCTTGCTGGATGTGGCATAGCCTCCCTGTGAGCTTTCATACCATCTTACCTGATTTTCTGTGCACACTTCAAGCTCTCTACATATGAGCTCCCAGAAAGCTGAATCCTGTCTAACTCATCTTTCGTGTCCTTAATAGTAGCCCAGAGCCTGGCAGAGAATACTCAGAGTTTGCACAATAAATGAAGAGATATTCTACTTAACACTAATTGTAAAGAGAACAGAAAGGTTCTGAATGTATTTAGCGTCCTCTAAAATACTGATAGCTGTTTTCAGTGCCTGAGCCACACAGATATGCACTTGTTTGGGGGACTGTTTTGTATTCGTTTGATTTATTACTCCCTACATTTTCTGTTTCCGTACATGTGTCCAGTGGGAATGTGTTCATTTATTCCACGTTTTGACAGTTCCTTACATATTGTCTAGCTCAAGATACTTTCTCTTTTCTCCCATTCATAATGTAACACAAAGTAATTTTCATTCTTGGTTCTAGACTCTAGAGCCACAACAAGGTATGGAGTCTACCTTGTTTTTACTCAGCTACAAGCCCTTGAAGGCAAGAACTTCTAGCCATCATGTCTTATACTATGAAATAAATATTTTACTAACAACTGCCTTTTATTCATATTTAAAATCTATTTGAACATTGACCTATAGAGCTAGAATATGTCCCTGTGATTTTGGTATGGATATTAATTTCTTCCCACTGTAAAGGCACTATGTTTTTCTCTAAAATGAGAAAAGTAAAAGCATATGCAGAGAAGTTACATTTCTTATCCAAGTTCACACAGCTAGTTATTGGAATCATCTGGACTATTTAAGTTGTGAATAGAATGAACAGAAAATATAAATGCATTTTGAAAAATGGTCTCCTATACCCACCTACTGCTTCTAGGCAAGTGTCATGAAGTCATCAGTCATCCATTCAGATGCTCAGTTAGCACTTTCTGAGAGGTATGTGTGAAACCACCTGAGGAACACACACAAAATTT
>NW_007792178.1:0-1770 GCF_000696425.1 Galeopterus variegatus
TGAGGGTTGCGATCCGTTGCCGGTCACGAAAAAAGACAAAAAGGAAAAAAAAAATACTAAATGAAAAAATCTGCCACCCAAGAATACAATACCCAGCATGGATATCTTTCAGAAATGAAGGAAAAATAGTGTATTTCTCAGACAATCAAAAACTGCAGGGGTTCATCATATGACCAGCCCTGCAGGAAATCCTCAAGGGAATCCTGCATCTGGAATCCGAAAATATAACCACAACAATGAATACACAAAAAAGAATAAAACCTACTGGTAAAACAAAAATGCAAGAGAGAAAGACACTCTATCTACCACCTCAAAAACCAACAAACACTGAAGACAAACAATAAAAGGGGAAGAAAGGAACAAAAGATATTTAAAACATATAAACAAAAACCAATAAGATGCCAGGAGTAAGACAAGACCTTTCAATAACAACCCTAAATGTAAATGGATTAAATTCCTCACTCAAAAACACTGACTGACTGACTGGATTAAAAAGCTAGATCCAACTATATGCTTTCCTCAAGAGACTCACCTCACCTGTAAAGACACACAGAAACTAATAGTGAAAGTATGGAAAGTGATATACCATACAAATGGAAACCAAATATGAGCAAGAGTAGCTATTTTTATACTGGATAAAATAGACTTTAAACCAAAAAACCATAAAAAGAGACAAAGAAGGACATTATATAATGATAAAGGGATCTATCCAGCAAGAAGACATAATAATCACAGATATATATGCACCCACACTGGAGCACCCAAATATATAAAAGAAACACTATTAAACCCAAAGAAAGAGATAGACCCAAAAAGATAATAGCTGGGTACCTGAACACCCCACTGCCAGTATTGGACAGATCATCTAGGCAACAAATCAACAGAGAAACACAGGATTTAAGCCACACTTTAGACCAACTGGACCTAGAAGATATCTGCAGAACATTTCATCTAACCATTACCGAATATACATTCTTCTCATCACCCCATGAAACATTCTCCAGGATAGAGCACATTTTAGGTCACAAATCAAGTCTCAACAAATTTTTAAAACTGAAATCATTTCAAGTATCTTTTCAGACTACAACAGATTAAAATTAGAAATCAATAACAAGTGAAACTGTGGAAACTGTACAAATACATGGAAATTGAAGAACATACTTCTGAATGACTTATGGGTCCAAGAAGAAATTAAGTAGGAAATCAAAAAATTTCTTGAAACTAATCAAAGTAAAGACACATCATACCAAAACCTGCAGTACTAAGGGGAAGTTTATTGCAATAAGCATGTACATTAAAAGAATAAAAAGACTTCAAATAAATAAACTAACACTACACCTCAAAGAACTAGAAAAACAAGAACAATCCAATCCCAAAATCAGTAGATGGAAAAAAATAATTAAGGTCAGAGCAGAACTAAATGAAATAGAGACCCCCAAAATGATACAAAAGACCAGTGAAACAAAAGGTTGATTTTTTCAGAAGATAAATAAAATAGACAAACCATTAGCTAGGTTAATGAGAGAGAGAGTGAGAGACCCAAATAACAAAAATCAGAAACAAAAAAGAAGGCATCACAACCATTACCTCAGAAATACAAAGAATCATTAGAGACTACTATAAACAAGTATATGTCAACAAATATGAAAACCTGGAGGAAATGGATAAATTTCTAGACACATAAAAACTACCAAGACTGAACCAAGAAGAAACGGAAAACCTGAACAGACCTCCAACAAAAAATGAGACTGAAACAGTAATCATCAGTTT
>NW_007792179.1:0-1770 GCF_000696425.1 Galeopterus variegatus
ACACACACACACACACACACACACTTGTATATACACACATATATAAGATATATATTTTTATATACTCATATATATAAAATATACTCATATTTGGATAATAATGTTTGCTATTTAATATATGTTTCAGGTATTTTCTTTCAGCCTGTCATTTTTATCTTAGCCTATGGAGTCTTTGTTATGAGGCAGATTTAACTTTTTTCTCATAAAATCTGTCCATCTTTTCCTCCATATATTCTGAGTTTTTTTCTTTTTCTTGCACTAGAAAATTTTCTTAACCCCAAGGTTTTAAAAAGTGTCTAAAATTTTCTCCTTCAAAATCTTTATTGCCTTTTTAAAAATTTGCCTTTTATTAAAAAAAAAACTTGGGCCTTTATTATTTCATTTAAATACTTATTAAGAATGGGTATTGATTTATATGGAAAATACTTTATTCTCTATTGAGATGATCATGTATTGTTTCTCTTTTAATTTATTAATTAGTTGATTATATTAATAGATCATTTCATTTTGAACCATGCCATGGTTTGAATGTCTCCCCAAACTCATTGAACCTTGATCTTCACTGTAACAGTATTAAGAGGGTGGAAAATTAGACTGCAGTATTTGAAAGGTGGGGTCTTTGGGAGATGATTAGATCATGAGGACTCTGTCCTCACGAATGGATCAATCCATTTAGGTATTAATGGTTTAATGGGTTAATGGGAAGTAGACTGCGGGCTTTACAAGAAGAGGATAAAATCATGTGGAAATGTGCTCTTGCTTGCTCAAGCTATTTGATACCTTGCATCGCCACGGGACTCTGACAAGAGTCTACACTAAGAAGGCCCTCACCAGATGTACCCCTCAACCATGGACTTCCCAGCCTCCAAAGCTGTAAGAAATAAATTTTGTTTCTTTATAAATTATGTAGTTTTGTGTGTTCTGTTATAAGCAACAGAAAATGAGCTAATACAAACCATTCTTATATTTCCGAGATATATCTTACTTTTCCAAGATTTAATATTATTTTAATAGGTTATCCATTACTAGCTAAGAATTTTTATGTTTGTTATGTTTGTTTATGTTTATTTATATGGATATATTTGCCTACATTTTGTATATATGCTTAATAATAAGATCAGTTGGCTCTAAGCATATGGATTAATTTCCGAGTTCTCCATCCCATTCCATTGGGCTTTATGTCTGTTTTTATGCCAGTACTATGCCATTTTGGTTACTATAGCTTAATAGCATAATTTGAAGTCAGGTAGTGTAAAGCCTCTGGCTTTATTTCTTTTTCTCAGGCTTGCTTTTGCTATTTGGTCTTTCATTGTTCCATACAGATATCAGGATTGTTTTTTCCATTTCTGTGAAGAAAGTCATTGTTATTTTGATGGAGATTGCACTGAATCTGAAGATTGCTTTTGGTATTTTCACAATGCTGATTCTTCCAATCAAAGAGCATGGAATATTTTTCCATCTTTTTGTGTATTCTTTAATTTCTCTCAGCAGCGATTTGTACTTCATGGTGCAGAGATCTTTCACCACCTTGGTTAAATTTATTCCTAGCTATTTCATTCTTTTGGCAACTATTGTAAATGGGCTTGCTTTCTTGATTTCTTTTTCTGCTAGTTTGTTGTTGGAGTATAAAAATGCTATTGGTTTTTGTGTATTGACTTTTGTACCCTGCAACTTTACTGAATTTGTTTATCAGCTCTAAGAGTTTTTCTGGTAAAGTTTTTAGGTTTTTCTGAATATAGGATCATGTCATTTACAAACAAGGACAGTTTG
>NW_007792180.1:0-1770 GCF_000696425.1 Galeopterus variegatus
GCGCCCCCGGGCCGGCCCACGCTCTGTTTAATTCTTGAGGAGCTGCCAAACTGTTTCCAGAGCAGCTGCATCACTTTACGTTCACACCAGTGACACATGAGGGTCCCCATTTCTCCATATCCTCACCCGCATTTGTCCTCATTCATCTTTTAATTATAGACATCGTAATGGGTGTGAAGTGGTAGCTCACTGAGGTATTGATTTGTATTTCCCTAATGACTAATGATGTAGACCATCTTTTGATGTGCTTATGATCATTTGTCTATCTTCTTTGGAGAAATGTCTATCCAAATCCTTTACCCATTTTTAAATTATTTGCCTTTAGTTATCAAATAACCTTTCTTAAATTGAGGTTTCACCAATGTGGTATCTTGGAACCTGTGAGTTCTCAGTCAGGCTTGTTTAATTTGGTTCTTTCATTTTAATAGACTTCTTCTGGCCCAAATGGAGTAATAGGTAACTTCCTGTTTAAAACAATAACAACAAAAGACAAAATGTATCAAACAACAGCTGTCGAGACACTGGAAATCAGGCAACAAAGGAGAGTGACCGTGAGAGATGAGAAAGGAATGAGATGCGCCTTCCAATTGCCCCAGCTTATCGCTCTAGAGAGTCTCCAGGCCATGGTGCCGCGAGGAAGGACCCAAGCAGAGCTCAGCGGATGTCCTGAGTTGAGGAGAAGGAGCTGAGAATCTGGGGAGACCAGAATTCACAGGGCAAAGGAGCAGGAAATAGAGAGGTGCACAGAGAGAGCACTTGAGAGATCTTCAGAGGCTCCTCCTCGGGTATTCAGGTGAGTACTAATCTGCACGTTCACATGTGGAAACAGTCTGAGGCTGGGGGAAGAAACACTCCGGAGAATTAGAGGAGATATTGCCCACTGCTCACACAGGGCCAGGTGTAGTGCCCGTTTTCACCAGCCAGGATGGAAACCTCATGAATCATGGGGCAGAGGACAGAGTACATGCAAGGATTCTGCCTTAGTGGTAGGGGGAAATTGACTCTAGGTTGGGCACTCATCTAGACACTCGCCCTCCTTATAAATCTTAAAAGCAAGACCTGAAAGGATCAGACTGTTTCTAAAAACAATAACCACATCCCTGAACAAAGCTCAACCATATATACAAGAATACAAAAATATCTAATACCCAATAAGGTAAAATTCACAATGATTTGCATCCATAAAAAATTGCCAGACATGCAAAGAAACAGAAAATATGACCCATAAAGAGGAAAAAATAATCAATCAATTGAAACCAACTCCTAACTGACACAGATTTTAGAATTAACAGACAAGAATATTAAAACAGATATTATGACTGCATTCTATGTGCTCAAAAAGTTAAGTAGAACCATGGAAGATTTTTTTTTTAAGATCCAAATTAAACTTCTAGAGATGAAGTACACAATGTATGAGATAAAAAAAAAAATCCACTGAATTAGGTTAACAACAGATTAGACATTGCAGAAGAAAAAACTAGTGAACTCAGACACAGCAATAGAAACTAAAATGAAATACAGAGAAAAAAGGCAATTTTAAAAGATGACCAACGCATCAGTGACAACTTTAACCTAATATACATATAACTGGGTTCCCAGAAAGGGGAGGAAGGACAGAAAAAATTTTGTAGAGGGCCGGCCCGTGGCTCACTCGGGAGAGTGTGGTGCTGATAACACCAAGGCCACGGGTTTGGATCCCATATAGGGATGGCCGGTTAGCTCAGTGGGTGAGCGTGGTGCTGACAACACCAAGTCAAGGGTTAAGATCCC
>NW_007792181.1:0-1770 GCF_000696425.1 Galeopterus variegatus
TCACTATCATTGTCATCTGCCACGTGGACTCTGGCCAGTCCACCACCACTGGGCATCTCATGTTCAAGTGTGGGGGCATCGACAAGAGAACCATTGGGAAGTTGGAGAAAGAGACAACAGAGGTAAGGGGCCCTCTGAATCTGTGAGTGCAGGTTGGGGACAGGTCTTCCCTGTGCGTGGGTCTGGTGTAGAGTGCAGAAAGCAGGGCCAGTGGCCATCTAAGGTGCTGCTGCTGAGTCGGCTGCAGTAAACCATCTGCTCTCCACCCACACACCCACTCACTCACCCTCCCCAGATGGGCAAGGGCTCCTTCAAGTATGCCTGGGTGGCAGACAAAGGGAAGGCAGGAAGAGCATGGGATCACCATCAATATCTCCCTGTGGCAGTTTGAGACCAGCAAATACATCACCATCATCGATGTCCCAGGCCACCGGGACATCATCAGGAACATGATCAGAGGCACTTCCCAGGTAAGACAGTCCATGCCCCCAGGGGTCTCCCTGTGGAGGGAGGAAGCTCAGGCTTTGTTCTGAGCCTTGGGAAGGAAGGTGTCAGAGCCTGGGGAGGGTTTTCCTCACCTGTGTCAATCATCAATCCTGCATGTTAGGGAGGACAGAAGTGAGAGTCTCTGACTCTAATGCAGCTCAGAGAGACTGCTGCCTTGGGGCAGGACCAGTTTTCTAGACCCCCAGACTAGTAGATCACTTGGTCAGGGAAGAAGGAACTGAAAGCTCGTTTATGAACTTAGAAAAGAGTAACTGGGGAGCAGGACCCTGTGCACTGCAGCCAGGGCATTCTTAAATGTGCTGTGGTCATCTGTGAGTTCCTGGGGGGCTTCCTCAGCTCTGCAATGGGATTTGGGCCCACCCAGAGTTCCAGAAGCCCCAGCCTGTCCAACGCTCCCTCCCCAAATCCTTGGCGTCCATGTCCCACCCTGCAAACTGACTGGGCGGTGCTGGTTATGGTCAGCAGCATGGGCGAGTTCAAGGCAGGCATCTCCCAGCATGGGCAGCCCTGTGGGCATGTGCTGAAGGCCTCCACCGGGTGTGTAGCAGCTCATAGTGGCTGTCACCAAGGTGAACTCCATTGAACCCACCTGCAGTGCCTGTGCTTCCAAGAGGTCACCAAGGAAGTAAGCCGCTCTCTCAGGAAGATTGGCTGCAACCAGCCACCTTGGCCTTCATACCCGTGTTGATCTGCCATGGTGACAATGTGCTGAAGTCCAGTGCCATTTTGAGTGTGGTCCGGGGTGGGCACACAGCTCTGGGTGGGTAACAGGGACCGCACCCCAGTCTCACTCCTGCTCCACATCCTGCTGATGCCCTGGTTCAAGGCCTGGAAGGTGATGAGGTAGGAGGGAAATGCAGGGGGAGAGGGGTGGGGAGTGACTCTGCTGGCAGCTCTGGACTCCATCTTCCTCCATCCTCCCACCCTCTCACCTGGCCCACAAGCCTCAGGGGATGTATACAAGTCCTGCAAGATGTATACAAGATTGGAGGTGACTGAGGGCCATGGGGGCTGTGGGTAGACTTCTCAGTTAGGAATTAAGGAGCTAGAAATGAGCTGAAGCCTCACTATCAGGGTTCAAACCCTGACTCCACCTCTTCTCAGTAGGATAAACAGCAGAAGCTCCCTGTGCTTCCGACTGGTCCAGCACAAAGTATAATAGCCAATGATCCATCTCGTGATTTCTACTAATTCTGACTGGGCCTTTGTCCTTGAACCCAGAACCACAGGACCTCCCAAGAAGCCAGTTCTCCCTGTGTGTCT
>NW_007792182.1:0-370 GCF_000696425.1 Galeopterus variegatus
CGTGGATCAATGGAACAGAATAGAAAACCTGACAATCAACCCACATACTTAAAGCCAACTGATCTTTGACAAAATCAACAAGAACATACAGTGGGAGAAAGACAGCCTCTTCAATAAACGGTGCTGGGAAAATTGGGCATCCCTATGCAGAAGAATGAAACTGGACTTGTTCCTCTAACCACGTACCAAAATCAACTCAAAATTGATTAAAGACTTAAATATAAGACCAAAACCATAAAATTACTAATGGAAAACATAGGGGAAACACTTCAGCAAGTAGGACTGGACAAAGACTTTATGCAGAAGACCCCCCAAAGCATAAGCAAGTAAAGAAAATATAAACAAATGAGATTATATCAAATTAAATTGT
>NW_007792182.1:1370-1770 GCF_000696425.1 Galeopterus variegatus
CTCTGCACAGCAAAGGAAACAATCAACAGAGTGGAAAGACAATGTATGGAATGGGAGAAAATATTTGCAAACTATACATCTGACAAGAGATTAATACCCAGAATACATAAAGAACTCAAACAACTATACATTAAAATTAAATATATAGATAAATAATAATCCAATTAAAAAATGGGAAAAGAAGATGAATAGAAGTTTTTCAAAGAAAGACATAAAAATGCGATGAATAGACGTTTTTCAAAGGAAGACATAGAAATGTCCAGCAGACACATGAAAAAATGCTCAGCATCTCTAATCATTAGAGAAAGGAAAATCAAAACCATATTGAGATATCATCTCACACCAGTTAGACTGGATATTAATAAAAAGACTGAGAATAACAAATGCTGGCAAAGATGCA
>NW_007792183.1:0-1770 GCF_000696425.1 Galeopterus variegatus
AATTACCAGTACTAAAGGTTTGAGCTGGAGCAGTAGGTACCTCAGTGGTTACAGTGGCAGGTAAATCTCAAAAGGAAGTCAGAACACAGATTCCAAGGCAATCAGAATGCCATCTCAAAGACATCGCAGCCATTGAAGAATATTAAGCCATATGTGAAATGGTATGCTTGGCTCTTTTAAAGATCGTTATGGAGGAAAAAGGTAGATGGTTGAGGAGATTAGGTTCAAGGAAGGAAGAACAATTGGAAGCTATTATAATCATATCTGAGAAATAGAGGAACTGTTTCAAGATGGTCAGGGTACTGAAGAGGAAAAGTAAGCAACATATATAAGATCTGGGTTTCGATTCTGGGATTTCAGGAGGGAAGATTTTAGTATGAACCACAAATTCTGAATTGGGTGGTTTGCTGCCATTCACTGAGATTAGAAGGCATAAATCAAAAAAGAGTTCAAAGAGGAAAAGGTCATACATTCCATTTTCAGTCTGTGAGTTTGAGGCACCTGTGAGATACCCAAGTGGAAAAGTCAACCAGACAGAAGAATGTAAAACAGGGCTGTAAGGTGAGAAGCCTGGGCTGGAGATGTGGACTTGGGAATCATCACTGAGAGTTGAAATCATGGAAAACATTCAGGGAGAGTGGGTAGAATAAGAAGAGGCTTGAAAAGTAAACTCAACATTTAAAGGTCAGGTGAGACAGAGGAACCAGCAAAGGATACTGAGAAAAGGCAGCACAGGGGGTTGAAGGCAAATGTGCAAAGATGCAAAATGAGTATAGATTTTGTAAATAATTTTTAGATAATACAGCCAAAGAAACTTTTAAAAATTCAAGTGAAAATTTTAATTCCTAATAATAGGTGTGGAAAATACACTTAATGATTGAAGAATTACAATTATTCTCTACAAACTCAAAGAACATCATGACTTGTAAGAATGTTTAAAATCACTTTGTAAAGCAATGACTATATTTAAAGACCTACTAAAATGTATACGTAAATGACAGGAGAAAAATTTAAAAAGCAAAACTTAAAAGAACAACATCAAGAGATAATTACTTGATGTTTTTGTCTCTATTTATGCCTGACTATAAATGAGGTTTCAGGATCAGAGAAGAGACAAATTATTTACTCACATAGCAAGTTTAGCATCATCTCCCCACATGGGCCCCAATTCCCCCAGGTGCAAAGCATGATGAGAGCCAGATGTGCCCTGCACACATAGGGGTTGGTAACACAGGAGAGGAGCTTGGAAATCATGAATCTCACATCTTATATAATGCCACCGAGCCAGCTGCCCATCTTTACCCCGGAGAAGGAGAGAAAAGAACCTCAACTTTCTAAAGTAAATAAATTCTTTCTGGGAAGGCAAAGGTCCCCAGGTTCATTATCCTGAGAATGTAAGCACATGGCTCCAGGAGAGATGTCTCTATGTCTCTCAGGAGGTCTCTATCTCTAACTTCCAAGGCTTGTTTGCCATTCACATATCCTTTAACCCCAGTGCCAGCATTGTTTTGCTCAGAAAGTCTTGCCATGCATAACGTCAACTGAATCATGTAGTTTCCCAATAATTATCAGAAGTGCTAGACTCTGAAGTGACTGGTGCAGAATCTAGCATCTCATGATTTGTAAAATGGAAAATATTCCTGTTATGATTTTTTTGAGTCCCAGCTGAGATAATTCACTAAGAAGGATTCTGTGTAAGTTTATAGCAGAGCTGGTCTCAGTCCTGATGTGGTGATAGATTCAGTTCCCCCAAACCAGCTGTGAAATGTA
>NW_007792184.1:0-1769 GCF_000696425.1 Galeopterus variegatus
CTGAAGTTAGGAAATCCCCTTGCCATATGCTTATAAAAGCAGGTACTTGTGCGAAAATAAATGGAACTGCTTGACGGAACCCCTGCCGTGTCTGAGTGTCTCTCTGTGGTGCTAAATAGGCAGCGGCAGACTCACCTTCCTCCCGGGCTCTCCTGGCCACTAGGGTGGCAGGAGTAATCCTACCAGTTCCCTCTCTTGCTCATCCCGTGGCAGGGGGATAAAAGGGGCTACTGGGAGGTTCGGGGCCAATCACCCCTGAGCCCCCGCATACCAGGGGGGAGAAACCAACAGAACTTGAACTGGGTTGGGTATTGGAAATGCGATGAGAATAAATAGTTCAGACTTTCAAATCTAGATACAGATTGCCAGGCATGAAATAAAAAGTTTGGGCATTCCCTACGTTCTTTTCCTCTTCTAAAGGAATGCAACAGAAAAATGCATGTTTTTATCCCAAAATGTCTTTTCGAAATTCTACTATTCATGCCCTGATTTCTTTCAAGAAAACACAAAATTTAGAGAAAAATAAAGGGCTTCCTAAAACTGATTGCATTTTAAAGCCACTGAATAGAACATAATCTTAGTTGTTGATTTTCATAGAAATTGTGTGCTCCATTTCATCCTAAACCTCTTGAGCTGGAACTTCTCTATCTTTTCTCAATCCTTATGTCTTTGTTTTGCAATGCACTTATTAAATTGCTTGATTGCAAGAACTCTCATTTGATTACAGTGATACTCAGTTACAAGCAACATACGAAAACTTCTAGAGCTCCCTGGTCATAACTTTATGCTAGATTTCCCCTAAGTAGGACATTCAATACTGTTTTAAAACAGCCAGGATAACTTGTGGGACAAAGTTACAGGCCTATTAGGGTGACAATATTCAGATAACAATAACAACGATTTAGGTGGAGTTCAAATCATACCTGTTTCAGTCAGTCAATAAATGCATCACTATGCTAGGCCTTGTGAACAATAAGAAATTTGAAAACATAACTCCTACTTTTCTGTCCCTTTGAGATGAGAAGAAACACAGGCTTACTGCTTTTCAATAAGAAAGAAATTTGAAAAAATAACTCCTACCTTTCTGTCCCTTTGGAAATACAGTCTTACTGTTTCAGGTAAGCATTTGTTTAAACACCACAGTAAGTGTTTCCAGCTTGGTCAAATACAGGTAAGCATTCAGAAAAGAAATCATGTACACTGGCTGGAGGAAAAGGGGAAGTATTCTGAAGATGGAAAGACTTAGTTGATTCATGAAAAGACCAGTCTACTTAAGACTAGCAGAGAAGAAGAGGAAGTCAAGAAGATTGGAGGAACACAAATTTGCAACGCTGGTGTGAGCCTAGTGTACACATGAAACAGAACAGTGCTGATTTTGGTGAAATAGAAGGCAAGTGTTAAGACACAGAAGAATAAGACATTGACTAGAAAGGAAGGATCTTATCATGGAAGATTTGTTAGACACAATTCTATGGGCAAGGATAGGTATTAAATGTAATGACTAGGAGTAAGATAATCCAGTTGGAATTTTTAGAAAGTTGGGCTGACAGGTGTTTTTGTGATCACTTGTATACTGGCGCAATTTTAGAGGCAGGAAGACCAATTAAGAAGCTACTCTAATAAGAGGGAGGAATAGCAAAATGACTGGGATAAATATGAAACGCAGGTGAGAAGAAGTCAAAACCAAGTCCCCCAAAAGAGATTTTGTGTCTATATGGGCTATTAGGACTGTTATGACTATCAGAAAGTAAGGAATAATAAAAAAAAAA
>NW_007792185.1:0-254 GCF_000696425.1 Galeopterus variegatus
CTACCACTGACATAAAAACCCAAGAAAAATCAAAACCCACTAGTAAAATAAAAATGGCAACAATGAAGAGAAAACAACAAAAAAGCTACCTACAACCCAAGAAATCAACAAATACAGAAAACAAACAGTAAATCAGAAAGAAAGGAACAAAAGACACTTAAGACATCCAAACATAAACCAATAAAATGCTAGAATTAAATCAACACTTTTCAATAACAACTCTTAATGTAAAAGGTTTAAATTCCCCAATCAAA
>NW_007792185.1:1195-1769 GCF_000696425.1 Galeopterus variegatus
TGACTGGATTAAAAAGGAGGACCCAACTATATGCTGCCTTCAGGAAACCCACTTCACATATAAAGACTCACATAGACTAAGAGTGAAAGGATGGAAAAAGATTTTCCATGCAAACAGAAATGAAAAACGAGTTGGAGTAGCTACTCTTATATCTGATAAAATAGATGTTAAACTAAAAACCATAAAAAGAGATAATGGGGGCCACTACATAATGATACAAGGATTGACCCATCAAGAAGACATAACAATCATAAATATATATGCACCCAATGTCAGAGCAGCCAGATTTATAAAGCAAACTCTATTAGACCTAAAGAAGGAAATAGACACTAATACCATAATAGCAGGGGAACTGACATCCCACTATCAATATTGGACAGATCATCTAGGCAAAGAATTAGCAGAGAAACACAAGACCTAAACAACATTCTAGACCAATTGGACTTGGCAGATATCTACAGAACATTCCATCCAACAACCTCAGAATATTCATTCTTCTCCTCAGCACATGGATCATTCTCCAGGACAGATCATATGTTAGGTCACAAATCGAGTCTCAACAAATTCAAAAAAT
>NW_007792186.1:0-610 GCF_000696425.1 Galeopterus variegatus
TGCTTTATACGGAAATTTGTTTTCCTTTATATGAATATTTCAGTACAGTCTTCTTAAAATATTAAATTTTACTTCATAAAATAAGAAGAAAATAGAAAAAGACCACAAAGTTGTCATTTAGCCTAGTCCTCTACACTAGTTTAGAAATGAATCATCTAAAACACTTTTTTTTTTTTAGGAAAAAAAGTCTAATTTATTACAGTCAATCTATAACTAAACTAGATCAGCCAGTTACTAAAATATCATTCTTTAAGACCCGCTTTTACCCTCTACAGTAAGGGTTAGTAGTAATTGATTGAGAAAAGCATCCTTGGAAAGAGTTGGGGGTGGGATAGCATATGGAGGAAGACAGGAAAGATTGGTCCAGGGAAACGTGGAATCCCAACCTGAGTTCAGGGGCAGCGGAAACTCAGTGGAAACACAAATGAAAGCCTTAGGTTATCCAATCAGCCAGGCGGAATTAAGAAACGACAAGGTATTGAATCATGACTCATCATATCTAGCACATTTCAACAAATAAAAGGAAAATATGTTCAGGTAACACACTATAATCTGGTCAATTAGATTAGCTGCTTAAACATATGCATTATGAAGATACTAAAGTTGTCAG
>NW_007792187.1:0-1769 GCF_000696425.1 Galeopterus variegatus
TGATTCAAAAGATACCATCTAAAAGGTGACAAATCAAGAAATAGAATTCTGGTAGAAATCTAAAGAACTAAAACCAAAACAGTTTAAATTGCTTATTTCTGCAGAGTGGGCCTAAATAGGGGGAAAGGGCAGAATAGGGTAACGGACTTAACTTTTCATTTAATACTTTTGTGTACTATTTAACCCCCCCAAAATGTCTATATTTTATTATTATAATATAAAAATTGAAAAGCAGTGACTGGGAAAAATTTAACTTCCTTTAAATTCAGTTTTTGACCCAAGGTTTAAAGAATCTTACTTGTGAGTAAATAATTAGGAAAAGTTTCATCTGAAACCATTAAATCTAAAAATTATTTCCAAGCTAAGGCCTAAAGACTTATGTGAAGAAGTGATTTATATTAGTTCGGCAATTGAATTTTCAAAATCTTCAAAAATGTGGGTATGCTTCCATGAAGTGAGGCACCAAAAGGGGGAATAGCTTAAAAGGATCATTTTTTCAATGCAATTAAGAATTATGTCAATGAAGAAAAAAAGAGAAAAGATATATCTCTTATAAATTCAGATTTGAACTGATCATGTACAGAAGTGGCAGGGAAAGCCACACAGCAAATAGGAGTAGCAAATAGCTAGTAGAATACTCACAAAAGGGTCAAAGTCTATAATGAGAGAAGCGGTATGCAAAAAATGCTAACAATAAAAATTTTGAAGGCTCATTTCTTGGAACCAATGCAGTATATTGCTGAGGGATGACCAGGAAAAATCAGAACTCAACACATTTTATGCTTCTTTAGTTCCTGTGAAGGGGAACAACTATATAACAAAGGTAGGATAAACACTGGTAAAACGGAACTGAGATCCAGGTTGCAAGAAGAGATAATGAGAGCATGAAGTCATTCCAAATGAATTATTTTCCTAGGCCAGATGAATCATGTCCTATGAAATTTTGCAGAGATTATGGAAATATTATTTGTGTTAAGAAATGATGAAAAATAGGCAAGGTGTTGAAAGAGAGAGGTAATCATATTTCTAATTTTCCAAAGGAAAAGAAGGTCATATGGAAAATTAAACAACCCTTCCTCCACGAATGCCTGGGCTCCACCTAAGATATTCTCATTCAGGTTGAGTGGGACCCAGGAATATGTAATTTGGAATGCTCCAGATGACTGATGCATAATCAGCATAAAGTATAACTGCTCTGAACAATACATCAGTGAGCTTGATGTTGAATCCAAGCAGGACTACAGAATACATTATTAAAAGCAATGTTTGTGAATACTTAGAAATGAAATGGTTGCTAAGAGCAAGAAGAAGTTCATTAACATCCAGTATTTGTCTTTATGGGTCACTAAAAAAAAAGTTCACTAACAAATCATGACATTTTCTTTTTGAAAGGTTCAACAGGCAAATATGACAGACAGTCTATCTGAATATCAATAATCAGTTTGTCACGTTCTTTCATGGTTCTTTATAGAAATCATGACATTTTCTTTTTGAAAGGTTCAACAGGCAAATATAACAGACAGTCTATCTGAATATCAATAATCAGTTTGTCACGTTCTTTCATGGTTCTTTATAGACCATAAAGAGAAAATGAGCTGAGATAGGTATATTTATGCTGCTATCTTGGCATGGGTTTTTCTTCCCTCCCATGCTTATTATCTAGAAAGCTCCTATTTGTTTATACAAACCCTGTATAGACATTAACTTTAGGACGCATCCTCTGGTTCCTCTCACTTAAGTCTGCCTCTGTATTTGGTGCTAGCTTTGTA
>NW_007792188.1:0-1769 GCF_000696425.1 Galeopterus variegatus
GAGAATCTAGCTGAGAGCATTAGTGGCTGAGAATTAAGGTCTGTTTGCCAATAGTAGACCCGCAGTAGTTGAGGCAACAAGTTTCCAAAGAGGGATTTGGACAATTTGCACATCACTGTGTTCACCACACTGATTACATTCAGATTGCATGTGGCTACATTAAGATTAAAGATGTCTGTTCAATGAAGGACACCTTGAATATTGTTAATAGGTATGAAGCAGGAAAGGTGAAGCTGTCCCCAGTGTTTACAACTAATTACTAATACACAGAATGTACCAAAAATTTCTGTAGTAATCTCAACCAAAGAAAAATGGACAACAAATATGAACAGGTAGTTTACAGAAAAAATAAACCGAAAAGCCTAACAAGCATACAAAAGGATGCTCAAACATAATCAGAGGAAAATAAAGCAAAATAACAGGAAAATACACCTTCATACCTATTACACTAGCAGAAATTGGAAAGGTGGATAAACCAAATTGGCAAGGATGTAGGTATAGAGCAAGATGGCCATACAGCCCAATCCATCTAATCAGCCTCATCTGTCCTTCCCCACTCAGAAGCACAGCAACAGCTGCCAGTGCCTCTGGAGGTTTGAGTCCCAACTCTTCAAGACCGTTCTTTGCACCTTGAGATACTGATACTATCTAAGTAGCACTCCCTCTTTAGAGATATGAGTCCTCACTCCCTGGGACCCCTCCACCAAACTTTAAAGGATTAATAATGTTGATCTTTTATATTTGTTCCCCTAGCCCTACTGTTAGCTGCATTATTACTTCCATTTTTCATCAGTCTTTGCTTTCTGATTTTTTCAGCTCTCCAACACCTGTGTGATCAACTCTTTATGTTAAATTCTCTGTTGAAATAGCTAGTGTAGTTTATTTTTTATCTGTTGGAGCTTGACTGGTACACTACTGATATACTACTGATGGAGAACTATGCAGAAACTAGAAGTAGAAGATTAGATATACACATGCAACATAGAAATTGTTAATAATAGTCAATACATAGTACTGAGTGAAAAAGCAAGAAACAGAATGAGATATTTAACACAATGTCATTTACATAAATTAAAAATAATTCCCTCAAAAAACCAATATATATTTTACAAGAACACATACAAACATATTAGAATGGGGGTCTATGATGAAGACAGGAAGCACAGTGAGACATGGGGATAAATGGGAAAGAAGGAAGGACAATGAAGAGGACTTTGAACAAACCAATGATAATAACATGCCATGAACTGAGATGCATGATTAACTCAACCCTCGGCTCTTAAGAATAAGAGAGTTATAAAAGAGTTACGGCTGTTTTAATTTCAAGTGGCAAAAACTTCAAACTAACTTCAAGGGGAAAAAAGATAGATTTTTTTTGGCTTACACAACTAAAAAGTACAAGAGTAGACTTTAGAGACAGCTTGAATCCAGAGGCTCAGTTATATCTTACCTTACTCAGTCTTTTGCTTTTCTCTGTATTGATTTCCCTCAAGCACATTCTCTCCACAACAGAGCTCCTAGTAGGTGGAGGTTTATACCTTAGTATATAGGTATAAGTTAACCAGAGCTTTAACTTTTTCCCTCTTTCCTCATTATTCTAAATAAAATTATGAAGCTAATGCTCATTTGCCTTGATTGGTCTGCTTAGGTCATGTGCCCTTCCTGAACTGATCACTAAAGGGTGAAATACTTTTATTGGCCAATAATGAGTCATTCCCCCAGAGTTTGGTGAGTTCCCCTTCAGTACGATACCAGTTCAAGACTTTTCT
>NW_007792189.1:0-1769 GCF_000696425.1 Galeopterus variegatus
TTTTTTTTCTTTTTTCTTGCTCTCAGAATCCTGATCTCATTCTTCTGTCTCAAT
Source organism: Galeopterus variegatus (assembly GCF_000696425.1). Classification (NCBI taxonomy): domain Eukaryota; kingdom Metazoa; phylum Chordata; class Mammalia; order Dermoptera; family Cynocephalidae; genus Galeopterus; species Galeopterus variegatus. The sequence goes on from NW_007792189.1 coordinate 55, forward strand.
AGAAAGACAAGCAGTAGATGAACTCTCATGCCAATTAACAAATCTGGAGGGAAAAAATATGACTGATGCTTGAAAGGTCATGGCCTCTGATCTTTACTTACCTTTTAAAGTAAAATCCAAAAAAGGAATCAAAAGAGAATTCTGTTATCCTAGTCTCTTGCCTGAGGCTATCAGCCCAATGTACTATTATGATTAAAAAAAAGAATTATGGAAAATTAATTTATTCATTCAACATATATTGAGTAACAAGCACTCTACTGGGGCTAGGTATACATTGATGTATAAAACAGATGGAATTTCTGCCCTCAGAAGCCTTAGCTAGTCTATGTCCTCCATAGCACTGACAGTAGTGCCAGTTACTTATTTTCAGGAAAGCTAGGGAGATCTGGAAATACTCAAGAAACATAACTAACGTGATCCAGAGAATCTATCAATGAAAATAACCAGAAAAGATAAACATTATTAAGGTTTGTATATCCCTATGCAGCTTTTATATGCAAATTACAGAAAACTCCTATTCAACTGGCTTAAATTATGAGAGGGTTTATTATTACCAACCTGGAAGAGAAGTCCAAGCTGGTTAATTCACTAGCTCAGTAACATTGTCACTGAGCTAGGTTCTTCTCATGGAGTTCTGCTCTGTCACCTTTGGGCCACTCATGGTGGCAAGATGGCTGCCACATGTCCAACTGTCACACTTCCAGCTGTCACATCTAGATAAGACACTGTAGGGCAGCAGAAGAAGCAGTGTTGGTTTTTTTTTTTTTGGTTTTTTTGGTTTTTGTTTTTCAGGTGTCTCTTTCTTCATCAGACATCCTCTTACATCTCATTGGCCAGAATTATGTCACATGCTCCTTTCTAAACTAATCACTAGCAAGGGGAATTAAATTTCCATGATTGGCTTAGACTACTTTAGCTTGATTAAAAATACTGAACAGCCACATGCCAAATGTTCTCTATTTATAACTGAAAAAAACAAGAAAAACAAACCAATGGAGGAGAAGCATTGTGTAAAGCTCAGGGGTATACAGACACTGAAATGAATGGGAAATTTAAATCCCCGTGTTAAATAAATTGATCAGTGAATTTGTTTTTAATGTTTCCATCTTACTATACTACTTTTCTGCAATAGGGAGACAAGATCAATGTTGGGAGGTGCTTATTCTCCCATAAACCACAAATCTTCCTGATATGTTCTTGCTCTCAGCAAAACACAGATCTGAAAACTCAAATGGGAAATACAGTAGAATTTGGCATCACTCAGTAGTTAAACTTTTGTTCATTTTAGCAAAGAAACACCATTACTGAGAGAACGTTCTTTTCCCTCAAGAAATGAAAGTATGTCCCTAGCTCTGCTGCATATTTAGCCAACTAGTCAAATTTTATGTTTTATGTCAATAATTATAGTAGAAGGAATTCTTGGATTAAATAATACTGCTGACAACATTGCTGAATTTGTATAGTACTTTATGTTTTCAAAGTGCTTTCTTACACATTAATCTGCATTACTTCTCATTCTTACTCTGGGAAGAAATTTACAGCTGCATTGATTCCTCATTTTTTAGGATGTGAAAACTGGGACATGTCAAAAGTTAAAAGATTTGCCCAGGAGCTGGCTGGTTCGCTTAGTTGGTTAGAGTGTAGTATTATAACACCAAGGTCAAGGGTTCAGATCCCCTTACTGGCCAGCTGCCAAAAAAAAAAAAAAAAAAAAA
>NW_007792190.1:0-1769 GCF_000696425.1 Galeopterus variegatus
CAGTACGGGGGCAACACTGAGGGTTGCGATCTGTTGCCGGACACGGAAAAAAGACAAAAGAAAAAAAAAAAAAAAATCAAAAGGTTATACGAGCAAATGGATTCCAACAAATTAGATAATTTAGATGAAATGCGTAAATTCTCAGAAAGGCAAACTGATTCAAGAAGATATTTGACTCAAGAAGATTATCTGAATAGACATGCAACAACCAAAGAGATTGAATTAGTAATTTAAAAATGTCCAGCAAAGAAAAGCACAGTCTCAGATAGCTTCACTGAAAAATTGTGCCAAACCCTTTAAAAAAAATAATACAAATTCTTCACAAACTCTTCTAAAATATTTAAGAGGGAACAGTTTTCAACTAATTTTATGAGATGAGTATAAACATAATAATAAATATCTTGGGAGAAATAACAGTTTCTTAGACATGACATATAAAGTACAAGTGACAATGTTTAAAAAAATAGATACATTGAAAATCAAGTATAAAAATTTCTGTGATTCAAAGAACATCATCGAGAAAGTAAAGACAACCCATGATAATGGAAAAAAAATATATTTGCAAGCCATATATGTGATAAAGGGCTTGTATCAAGAATATACAAAGAATACTTATAACTTAACAGTAAAAGGGCAAATAACCCACTAAAAATGGTTAAAGGATGTGAATAGACATTTCGCCAAAGAAGATATATTAATGGCCAATAATCATTTAATGATGCAATAAACACTGCAAAGATATTCAACATTATGAGTCATTAAGAAAATGCAAATCAAAACCACAATGGGATAGCACTTCAAACTCAAGAGAATGACTAAATCAAAAATGACAGAGAGTGACACATGCAGGAGAGGATGTGGAGAAATTAGAACCCTCATAGAGTTCTGGAAGAATGTAAAATGGTGCAATAACTTTGGAAAATATTTGAACAGTTCCTGAAAATGTTGAATATTCCATTATCATGTGACTCAGTATTACCTTCCTATGTATATACACAAAAGAAATGAAAACATGTTTCACGAAAACTTGCACATGGATGTTCATATTCATAACAGCATTACTCATAATAGGCAAAAAATGAAGATAATCCAAATGCCAATTAATTGATGAATGGGTAAGCTTAATGTGGTATATCTATGCAATGCAACATTATTCAGCAAAAAAAAGAAATGAAGTTCTGGTATGTGCTATAGTACGGGCGGATCTTCAAAAGATTATATTAAGTGTAAGAAACTAGTCATAAAAGACCACATATTGTATGGTTTCTTTCACATGAAATGTCCATAATAGGCAAATCTATAGAGATGAAAAATTGACTAGCAGTTACTCAGAGCTAGAGGAAGTAGGGAGTCGGGAGTGACCGCTAATGGGTACAAGGTTTCTTATGGGGGAGATGAAAGTGTTTTAAAATTAGACAGTGATGATGATTGTCCAGCTCTACGAGTAAACTGAAAACCAACTGAATTTTATACTTTATTTCAAAAAGTGAATTTTATCCTATATAAATTATCTCTCAATAATGCTGTGATAATAAGAAAAAAGAGACTGAAGAAGCACTGTGTCTTCTAAAATAAAATATATGCCTTGCAGTGTTATACATAAGTAAACTATGTATTATTTAAGGTATTACGTGGTTTTTTAAATTATTTTTTTCACTGTGGTTACAGTTACATTGAGTAATGCATATATTGAATTACATTCTTAATTTTTTCTGGTATCGAACTTGTCTTGACCTTCTGTGATAAACTCAAATAAGTCACGGTGTATT
>NW_007792191.1:0-1769 GCF_000696425.1 Galeopterus variegatus
AGGGACTATCCAGAAAGAGTAGGGTGCTTCAAGAGCTCTGTGATTGATTTTTCAAGCCAAGTGATTATTATAACAAAAGATAGTTTATAACTATGTATATATGGGATGAAGTGTTTCAGGAAAAGCCAGGGACAATCACCAGTATCCTCTCTATACCTGTTGGGAGATTATTATAACAAAAGATAGTTTATAACTATGTATATACGGGATGAAGTGTTTCAGGAAAAGCCAGGGACAATCACCAGTATCCTCTCTATACCTGTTGGGTGACCCAGATTATCGTATACAGCTCTTATTAAGTGGCATTCATTTTATGTGTGAGCCTGATATTCTCAAGGAGGAAAATGTGTGTGTGTGTGTGTGTGTGTGTGTGTGTGTGTGTGTGTGTGTGTGTGTGTGTAGCAGTGATCTGGAAGTAGGAAGAATACCCAGATTGTGTTGAAAGATACATTAATAAAAAAATTCTGTAGGATGGTTTCTTCAGTTTAACTTTGACTGTGATCCAAAAGGTTTAGAAGGTTGATAATCCAGTATAACTTGTAGACCTTAATGAAAGGATACTATTTTGTGCTTTCCTGCAGTACATTTGTCTTCAGGACAAGTGAAAGAACCAATTTAGTATAATAAGCTCATCTGAGCCCTGATAATTTAGAATTTCGTTCTCAAAAGAACTGAGTAAGGATATCCTTTTAAAGGGCCAACTGAGTGTTTAAGGCATTGCTGTCAATGAGAAGAGAGGAGAACTGCTCTCAGAATCAGCTCTTCTCCAAAGCTATGGTTATACCTTTTTAAAAAATGATTATTACCTTCTAAATTGAAGTGATCCCACAGAAGACTGGGTCTGAGGCTTGGTGAAGGACATTGTGAGTAAAGGACACAGAGGAAGTTGGGTTAGAGGTGGTCAGTGCGTGTGGCTTTTCAAGTCTCCCCGACTACTCCCAGCAGACATGTTTAATCTGATGATACTCAATGTTCTACCCACTTGGGATGGGAAGCTTACCAAGCCTTCTGTATCTCTAACTACATTATCCTAAAATTCCAGCATATTAACTCATAGTTGCAAAACCTGCCTTTCACAAGCCAGACCATCTGGATCTAACATTCAGGATCCAAGAACTATCCTTGCTAAACCATCAGCACTGTCTTGCCACGTAGGCTACAGATGACATAAAAATGACTAGTCATCATACACATGCAGACATTTTGCAAAAGTGTAAGGAAGAGAATGCTGTAAGGGGCTTTTGCATTCAGCTCTCTGTAATGGCAAGAGGTATAATAGAATCTGAGCAAAGCATGTTTGGCCAGATCTTACTACATAAATGGGAGGAAGACATGTCTGGGTTGTGGATTGTCATGATGCTTACAAGCATAACAAAACCTAACTGCATTTGTTTTTGCCGTAGCCTTAGTTAATAGCTTTCCACAGAGAAGCTGCTACCCCCAGACCTTGCTGTGGGATCCATTTGGTTGTTCACATACTTGTCTAGTATATCACAAGGCATAGGCAACTACTGACTAGCTGCCAGAATCAGAAAGTGTAATAACTGTTATAATTGTTTCCTCACAGAGTAAAGGTGAGGGCTTTTATAATAGGGTATGCTGGTACTGTGAACCAGAAATGGCAAATATTACTGTTTTCAGAAGTTTGTGGGGGCCGAGCCCGTGGCGCACTCGGGAGAGTGCAGCCGCAGCAGCGCTCCCGCCGCGTGTTTGGATCCTATATAGGGATGGCCGGTGCACTCACAGCGCTCACTGGCTGAGCGTGGTGC
>NW_007792192.1:0-600 GCF_000696425.1 Galeopterus variegatus
AAAAAAAAAAAAAAATTGTGGCAGAACTTGCCGAACTGAAGAAGTTATTCAGCGAAATAAAAAGCACAATGGAGAGTTTAACCAGCAGGCTAACGGAAGTTGAAGAGAGAACCTCTGAACTTAAAGGTGGGCTGTTTGAAATAACACAAGCAGACAAGAAAAAAGAAAAAAGTATCAAAGACATTGAAGAAAATCTGAGAGAGATATTAGACAACCTAAAGCGCTCAAATTTGAGTCATGGGTATTCCAGAAGGGGAGGAAAAGGGGGAAGGTATTGAAAACATATTCAACAAAATAGTGGCAGAAAACTTCCCAGGCATAGGAAAAATCACAGATCTTCAGATCCAGGAAGCTCAAAGATCTCTAAATGTATTCAACCCAAAAAGGGCTTCTCCAAGATAAGTTATAGTCAAATTGGCAAAACTCAAAGACAAAGAGAGAATCTTAAAAGCTGCAACAGAGAAGTGTCAAATCACCTATAACGGGGCCCCAATCAGGCTAACATCAAACTTCTCATCACAAACCCTAAAAGCTAGAAAGGAATGGGATGAGATATTCAAAATACTAAAAGACAAAGATTGCCAGCCAAGAATCCCCTCC
>NW_007792193.1:0-1769 GCF_000696425.1 Galeopterus variegatus
AGTGAATGTTTTTGGCAGAGATATTCAACACACCTTTCAAGCCTGTTTGAAAGCCGTTTGCTGTGTGATTTTGCGTCTAATTTCTGAAAACAAACTCCTCTCAGATCTACCTTTCTTATAACTAGCACACCATTGGTTTAGTGAGTTATGCTGCATTCTAAGCTCGGAAGCTTCTCCGACGCTTTTTGACAGAGATTTTGAAAGAGACTTCTAACAAGACGTTTTCCCCATAGGCTCCAATGGGCTTCCACGTAGAACTTGCAAACCCGAATTTCTACAGGCTAGATATGAGAACCACATTCTGCTGCCTCCTGCATCAGGGTTAAACTGGCCTGTGAAATCTCAACCTCCAGTGAGTGTTTTTGGCAACGATTTTCAACACACATTTCAAGCCTGTTTGAAAGCCTTTTGACTTGTGATTTTGCATCTAATTTCTGAAAACAAACTGCTCTCAGCTCTACCAGTCTTCTAAATAACACAACTTCGGTTCAGTGAGTTATGATGGATTCTAAGCTCAAAAGCTTCTCTGACCCTTTTTGACAGAGATTTTGAAAGAGAACTCTCACAAGCCGTTTCCCCCATAGGCTCCGAAGGGCTTCCACATAGAACTTGTCAACCCGAAATCCTACAGGCTAGATGTGAGAACCACATTCTGCTGCCTCCTGCATCAGGGTTAAACTGGCCTGTGAAATCTCAACCTCCAGTGAGTGTTTTTGGCAACGATTTTCAACACACATTTCAAGCCTGTTTGAAAGCCTTTTGACTTGTGATTTTGCATCTAATTTCTGAAAACAAACTGCTCTCAGCTCTACCAGTCTTCTAAATAACACAACTTCGGTTCAGTGAGTTATGATGGATTCTAAGCTCAAAAGCTTCTCTGACCCTTTTTGACAGAGATTTTGAAAGAGAACTCTCACAAGCCGTTTCCCCCATAGGCTCCGAAGGGCTTCCACATAGAACTTGTCAACCCGAAATCCTACAGGCTAGATGTGAGAACCACATTCTGCTGCCTCCTGCATCAGGGTTAAACTGGCCTGTGAAATCTCAACCTCCAGTGAGTGTTTTTGGCAACGATTTTCAACACACATTTCAAGCCTGTTTGAAAGCCTTTTGACTTGTGATTTTGCATCTAATTTCTGAAAACAAACTGCTCTCAGCTCTACCAGTCTTCTAAATAACACAACTTCGGTTCAGTGAGTTATGATGGATTCTAAGCTCAAAAGCTTCTCTGACCCTTTTTGACAGAGATTTTGAAAGAGAACTCTCACAAGCCGTTTCCCCCATAGGCTCCGAAGGGCTTCCACATAGAACTTGTCAACCCGAAATCCTACAGGCTAGATGTGAGAACCACATTCTGCTGCCTCCTGCATCAGGGTTAAACTGGCCTGTGAAATCTCAACCTCCAGTGAGTGTTTTTGGCAACGATTTTCAACACACATTTCAAGCCTGTTTGAAAGCCTTTTGACTTGTGATTTTGCATCTAATTTCTGAAAACAAACTGCTCTCAGCTCTACCAGTCTTCTAAATAACACAACTTCGGTTCAGTGAGTTATGATGGATTCTAAGCTCAAAAGCTTCTCTGACCCTTTTTGACAGAGATTTTGAAAGAGAACTCTCACAAGCCGTTTCCCCCATAGGCTCCGAAGGGCTTCCACGTAGAACTTGTCAACCCGAAATCCTACAGGCTAGATGTGAGAACCACATTCTCCTGCCTCCTGCATCAGCGTTCAACTGGCTTGTGAAATCACAACCTCCATTGAGTGTTTTTG
>NW_007792194.1:0-1769 GCF_000696425.1 Galeopterus variegatus
AGGATATTGCTTAGCAGCAATTATTAGCTGGAAAATAAGCACATAAAAAGCTGCTCAACATCATTACTCATCAGAGAAATGCACATTTAACACACTGAGATAGCACCGCACTCCCACCAGGACGGCTCAGTTAAAAAGACTGACAACAGCACAGGTCGACAAGCCTGGGAGCAGCGGAGCTCGCGCACTGCCGGTGGGAGAGCAGCTCAGTGCAACCGCTCTGGAGAACCGGGTTGGCAGTAGGGTAAACACGCAGTTACATGGGACCCGGCAATGCAAACCTACAGATTTACCCAAGAGAAATGAATCACACGTCCCTGCGAAGACTCGAACACCAGCGTTCATGGCAGCATCATTCAGACAACCAAGAACTGGAAGCAACTTAACTGCTGAATGAATAAACAGAGGCTGGGATATCCCAACAGTGAAAACTACCGAGCAGCGGAAGGAGACAAAGCATTAACACAAGCAGCAACGTGGACAGAGCTCAGACTCCTCGCGCAAAGTGGGGGAGGCCAAACAAGAAGTTACACGTGTGTATGGACCGACTCCAGTTACACAAAAGTCTGGAGCATGTAAAACTACAGTGGCATAAAGGGACTCAGCTGTTCACCTGGGGGTCATCTTTAGAGGGACTCAAAGACGTCTTTAGGGTAACGGAAATGTCCCAAATCTGGACTGTGGTGATGGCTTCCATATAAAATTACCCAAATTCATCACCTTGTGCACTGCAGTATGTGTGAAGAGTGTGTGCGCTTAAATGCCTGGGTTTTATTAATGTGAATAGTGCCTAAATAAAGCTAGAAAACAATTTTAAACCGATTATTCCCCACGCAACACCCACGTTACACTGTCATTAGGGCACCGTCCTTAGGACAGGCAGTGCTGCTGACCCACCCACAGCCAGCACCACCCACTTCTGGGCACTCGGTGGACGGGTCTCGGCGTGGCTGCACCACCCACTTCTGGGCACTCGGTGGACGGGTCTCGGCGTGGCTGCACCACCCCTGTGCTTTCTAAAGGGGTGGCAGTGTTTGCACTGGCCAGGGCCACTGCGGGGCTGTGCTTCCAACAGCAGCCAGTGAAGTCAACCCTTTGGGGCAGAGCTCAGGGAACAGGCTAGTGGCAGAGAGGTTTTTGGACACCCTCCCTGTTCCAGGGAGCCCTAGCCACTCACTGGGACTGCTGGAGTCTCCCAGGGAGAACTGGTAGAGCTGAGTAAAAGAGCAGGCCTGAGGAAAGGGGTTTGGGGAACAAGCCTCAGATCCAGTGGGGACACTGGTGGCAGGGGGCAATGCTTCACCTCCCGTTGCATCAAGAATAAACACAAGACCACCAACATTTTCACTTAACCAGGTCACCACTGGCTGACCTCCTCCTCCACGTACCGAGAGGTGGAGGGTCAGCTGAAGTGGCCAAGCCAGCTGGCCATTTTGTTCGCACACAGACCCGGCCTCCAGAGGCTGGGGCTGGGTCTGCTGTAGTTGGAGCTGTTGTGAAAGCAGAGCCTGAAACACACACTTGGAAGCAGGTGGTTTACGTGGAAAGCAACCCAGGAAACGGAGGGAGGGGAAGAGAGGGAAAGATGAAAGAGAGGAAATGTCCAGCCGAGACTGTGACATGGGGGGACTGTAGTGAGCAACTGGGCTCGGCTCTGCCAGGGTCTTCTGAGGAACTGTGGAGAACGTGCCCCTCTTTCCAAAGGCAGGGAGCTGGGCATTTCCCACCAACTCCCAGCTCCCACTGATTGAGGTCCCCACGCCAAGGCC
>NW_007792195.1:0-1768 GCF_000696425.1 Galeopterus variegatus
GATGGTTAGAAACATGTGTTTGTGTTACCTTTCACACTGAGTTCCAGTCTTGACTGTGCATGTGGCACTTTGACTGAGGTGCAGCTGTGGTTGGCATCCCAGGGAAGTCTCACCCTCACGTCTTTACTCCCTTGCCTGCTCACCTTGCAGTGGAGCCGAGAGGTGGAGAGGGTGGGTCATCACCTTTCTGGTCATTTACTGAAAAAGCAGGGAGTGTTGTTTGCTTCCTTTAAAGATGCTATTTCCAGTTCTCCTGCTCCTGATGCACATGCTTGAAAAGGCAACTGCTCACATAACTGCCCTATCCCCATTGTGCACACATGAAGACACTGCTTTGTGGGGCTTGGTACAGGCACACAAAGAGCTGTTGATGCCAGTTAATATCTCCCAGTACCCTCCCCAGTCCTGGCACCTTTTATACCTGCCTATCTGTCCCCTACCTTGTATCGACCATGGTTAGCGCCAGGATTAGCGCCAGGAATAGCTGCATCCCCTTGGGCCATCTGTGGAGCAGCTGCTTGAGAAAGTGCTTCTCCTGGCTGCCTCTTAGCAGCTGCTCATTGGGTGGATGACCCTTCTCATGGACCCAACTGGGGCAGGGGAAGGATTCCCCAGCCTTTCAGTAGCTATAATTATTTCCAGTCAAATAAATTTATTTCTGGTGTTTAGCCCTGTAAAGGCTAACTGTGGGAGGCCATTGGGTTACTGAGTAGTCACCTAAACAGCATGTCCAGTGATGTACCTCACTACAAAAACTGCCAACATGTGCTCCCCACTCAGATCATTTTAAGATCACTTGTGGGCAGGCTGGTTAGCTCAGTTGTTAGAGTGAGGTGCTGATAACACCAAGGTCTAGTTTTCAATTCCTGTACCAGCCAGCCACAAAACAAGCAGATGAACAAAAAACCACTTGTATTTTCCCAAAATTCATATGTTGAAATTCTAACCCCCAAGGCGATGGTATTAGGAGGTGGGGCCTTTGGGAGGTGATTAGGTCAGGGTGGCTGATCCCTTGTGAATGAGATTAGTGCCCTTATAAAAGAGTCCCCACAGAGCTCCCTCCCCACTTCTACCACATGAGGACAAGAAGGCACTGTCTGTGAGCCAGAGAGCAGGCCCTCACCAGACACTGAGTCTACCTTGATCTTAGACTTCCCAGCCTCCAGAACTGAAAGAAAGCTACACAGTGTATGGTATTTTGTCATAGTACGCCCAAATTGACTAAGGCAGAGCCCATTACTCGTGTGATCAAAACCTACCAAGTAACTTTCCTTTTCAGACGAAAAGCCTTTGTCCCTGCTGTTTCTCTGTCTGAAATGCATGATCTGTTCTGTGCACACTCCCTTCCTCACAGATACCCTCTCTCCCCACTCTACTTCAGGTCCTCCTTCCCTGATTTTCCCCCAAAGCACGGTCTCCCTCGAGAGTGAAAGTTCTATTGAGGGCAGGGACTGCATTTGTTCACGACTCTCTTCCCAGTGCCTGGCTCACAGTGGGCACTTGATATGTGATTGCCAAACGAACAAATGAATCTTATCTATATTCTACAAATGAGCAACGCTGAGTCTAAGAGAGGATAAATATGTGCCCCACAGCACACGACCAGTCAGTGATGTGGTAGACACTGGGACACCCCAATTCTGGAAGCTTCCTTCTGCAGCTGCTTCTCATCGGGTCCCTCAGGCCTCCTGTATGATGCTCCTCAGCAGGAAAGCTCTCGAGTCTTAGTCTTTCCATCCTTTCCTTCCTTGGCTCCCTCCAGAAAGTC
>NW_007792196.1:0-1768 GCF_000696425.1 Galeopterus variegatus
AATGTAATCCCAATCAAATTCCCAGCAAGTTATTTTGTGAATATCAACAAACTGATTCTAAAGTTTATATGGAGATGCCAAAGACCCAGAATACCCAGAATATGGGAGAAAAACAAAATTAGAAGACTGACACTAAATGACTTTAGACTTACTATAAAGCAACAGTAATCAAGATGGTGTGGTATTATCAAAAGAATAGACAAACAATTCAATGAAACAGAATAGAGATCCTAGAATTAGATCCACATAAATACAGTCAACAGATCTTCAATAAAGGAGCAAAAGTTATACAATGAAGAAAAGATAGTATTTTCTTAACAAGTGGTACTAAAACAACTGAACATCCAAATGCAAAAAGATAAAATAAACTAAATCTAGACACAGACCTTACACACTCTACAAAAATTAATTCAAAATGAATCACAGATATAAAATGCAAAACTATGAAATTTCTAGAAGATAACATAGGAGAAAATCTAGATGACCTTGGGTTTGGTGATGACTCTAGATATGACACCAAAGGCACAATCCATGGAACAAAGAATTGATAAGCTGGCCTTCATTAAACTCAAAAATTTTGCTCTTCAAAAGACTCTATTGAGAAATGAAAGAACAAGCCACAGAGTGAAAGAAAATATTTGCAAACAGCACACCTCATAAAACGTTGTTATAAAAAGAGAGAGGGAGAATTTTAAAAACTCAACAAGAAAACAACCTGATTAAAACATGGGCCAAATACCTCAACAGACACCTCATCAAAGAAGATACCTAGATAGAAAATAAGCTTATGAAAAGATGTCCCACATCCTATGTCATCAGAGAAACACAAATAATTAAAACTTCAATGGGATATCATTGCATACCTATTAATATGGCCAAAATCCAGAACACTGACAACACCAAATGCTGACAGGCATGTAGAGCAGCAGATACTCTCATTCCTTGCTGGTAGGAGTACAAAATGGTACAACCAATTTGGAAGACAGTTTAAAAAAACTAACTATACTCTTACCATACAATCCAGCAACTGCACTCCTTGGTATTTACCCAAAGGAGCTGAAAACTCATATCTACCCAAAAACATGAACACAGATGTTTATAGCAGCTTTATTCATAATTGCTAACACTTGAAAGCAATCAAGATGTCCTTCCCTAGGTGAATGGACAAATAAGTTGCTGTAATCCTAACATTCAGATAGAACAACAAAAGACCCTGAATAGCCAAAGCAACCCTGAGCAAATAAATAAAGTCATAGACATTTCAAATTATACTACAAAGCTATAGTAACCAAAACAGCATGGTACTGGCATAAAAACAGACACTCAGACCAAAGGAACAGACTAGAGAACCCAGAAATCAACACACATACTTACAGCCAACTGCACTTCAACAAAGCCACCAAGAACATACATTGGGGGAAAGACATACTCTTCACTAAATGGTGCTGGGAAAACTGGACATCCATCTATAGAAGAATGAAACTAGACCTGTACCTCTCACTATATACCAAAACCAACTCTGAATGGATTAAAGACTTAAACATAAGACCTGAAACTATAAAACTCCTGAAAGAAAACATAGAAGAAACACTTCAGGGTTTAGGACTGGCCAAAGACTGTATGAATAAGACCCCAAAAGCATAGGCAACAAAAGAAAAAATAAACAAATGGGATTAGATCAAACTAAAATTCTTCTGCACAGCAGAGGAAACAATTAACAGAGTGAAAAGACAACCTACAGAGTGGGAGAAAATATTTGCAAACTATG
>NW_007792197.1:0-561 GCF_000696425.1 Galeopterus variegatus
GTTAACCTGTGACCTTTTCCGGTTGGCAAGCTATGGTTAATATCTACCTTATCAACAGGGTGGGACAATTGCAGTTGCAAAGTGACAGACAGTACTATCATATGACCTATGTCTATTGCTAAATGTAAGTATAAATTTTCTAAAAGGAACAATGTTTTAAATTCTAATGACGGTGTATTGATCTTACGTTCTAATGGAATGAACCTACTGTTCATATGGACAAAGAACAGTGGATATTTGAGCAGCATTATTATGCACATCTTGAAGTTATGCATTCGCTGTGGCCCTATAATCTTGATCTAAATGTTAAAGTGTCCTTGCGCACAGCACCCTCAAAAAAACTAGGTGTACTCTCTTATTTTTCTTTTTAAAAAAATTTTTATTTTGTCAATATACAATGTGGTTGATTATTATGGCCCATAACCGAAACCTCCCTCCCTCCTCCCTCTGCCCCCTCCCACCCAAGAATGTCCTTTCGGTTTGCTTGTTGTAACAACTTCAAAAAATTGTAGTTGTTATATCTTCTCCCCCCCCCCGGTCGGTTTGTGTGTGTGTGTGTGT
>NW_007792197.1:1539-1768 GCF_000696425.1 Galeopterus variegatus
ACTCTGCCTGACTCGTTTCACTTAATATTATTCTCTCAAGGTCCATCCATGCTGTCACAAATGGCAGTATTTCATTCGTTTTTACAGCTGAGAAGTATTCCATTGTGTAGATATACCACATTTTCCGTATCCACTCACCCGATGACGGACATGTGGGCTGATTCCAATGCTTGGCTATTGTAAAGAGTGCTGCAATGAACATTGGGGAACAGGTATACCTTCGACTTGA
>NW_007792198.1:0-1768 GCF_000696425.1 Galeopterus variegatus
ACATGGGTTTTCACCAAATAGCATAAAACCCTATAAACCATTCCTATGTTTATAAAAAAAATAACAAAATATTTCTCCTCAAAACTACTGGGGTGTTTCACTCACCCAATGACACCAGGCTGCGGTAGGTCTCCAGTATCACATCCCTGTACAAAGTCCTCTGGGCATCACTCAAGTCCCTCCACTCCTCCCAAGTAAAGTCCACAGCCACATCCTCAAGTGACACCAACTCCTGTAATGGCACATTGATCTCAATTCAAGCCACCAGCCCTGGGTCACAAGGTAGGAATCTCAGTGTTCACACGTCTGTGTGTGAGGATGAGTGTCTTATGTGTTAAATAAGATGCTGCTTTTCTATTCTCCATACAGTGGAGGGGAAGAAAACCCAGCAGGAATAATCCTGTCACTTTAATAATACATTAATTACTAAAAATATGATTACAAAGCTTACCTTATGGCCACAAACCATTCTTCTTGTTAGTTATAAAAATATGAATAAAATGCTCCTTCTCCAAGAAGTTTATAATCAGGTTTGAAAACGTAAGTATAAATACATACCTGAACCAGTGTGTCAGATTAACAAATTTTGACAGAAATTCAATAGAGAATGGGAAAAGAAAGACAAAATATATTTCCATGCTGCATTGTTTGCACTCCACTGAAATGCCAAAGATGTTAAGCTCTTCCATGTGAACCACATGTTCTTATGAGTATGAGGCAACAGTAAAACTGCAGTCACAGGAGCAAAGGAAGACACTCCACATTAATGGAACTACACATGGTACTATGTCTAAGTGAATGCCAATGGGGGGTGATAACAGATACACACACTATTAAAGAAACACATTATGAAATGCTTCTGTGTTTAAATATTTTTCTATTTCAAAAAGTGAAATATTATATGCAATTGCTGTTTTTTAAATACTTGTAAACTGAAAGCATATACAAAGGCACTCCAAAATTTCCTTTCCACATGCCAAAGGATTGCTTGTGTCTGCACAAAAGTGAACACTGCCACTTTCTAAACACAGAGTGTAAATAATGTGCTTTGTAAATACAAATTACATACTAGATTTTCAATTTAATAGTCATCCATGAGAAGGAGAATAGAAAAAGCTTTAGAGAGAATCAGAGCAGAAGAAAACAGGGTGGTTGAAGGAAAGCTGCATTAGAACACAGAGCAAGTCTGGTTAGCTAGTTCACTTGAGAGAGCATGTTTCTGTTAACACAAAGGTCACAAGTTCAGATCCCCATACAGGCCAATCAATAGAAAATAAATAAATAACACAGCAAGAAGTATACAGAAGAGGAAAGTAATACAGAAACAAAAAGCAGGAAGACACTGTGGTACTAATTTCCTATACAGAAAATAAAAGCATTTTACTCTCATGCTCTGTACATAATTACTGCTAATTAGGAACTGGCACTGTAAAGTGCAGCCTTTAGAATGACAGAAAAATATAACGGGCAGAAATAAAACATACTTGAATACATTATACTTGAATTATCTGTGGGAATTTCCAATTTGGAATTGGATACATGATTCCAGAGCTCAAGAGAAATCTAAGCTGAAGATAAAGATTGGAAATGTATTAGTACATTTCTGTTGCTCATAACAAAATACTTGGAACTGGGTGATTTGTTAGAAAAAGAAAATTTACAGCTTGCAGATCCAAAGCTGGTGAGTCAAAAGTCCAGGTAACCCAGCTGGTGAAGAACTTGGTGGAGATGACAGTGACCCAGGGGTCTCACATGGCAGAAAATGGTA